>NC_069690.1:11483854-11786884 GCF_023699985.2 Odocoileus virginianus | reverse complement strand
TTCCCAGGTTACTCAGACCTGTGGCCCCCTTTTCTGTCGGAACTGGAACAAACAATATGAGAACAGAAGCCTAGCTGCAGCAAGATGTCATACACCAAACAGTTATTTGTATTCAATGCAATGATTTTTATAATTTTTCTAATCAGTTAAACGGAGATAATAATTTTCTATTGGGTCTTGCAATGTTAAAGTAGAAGTTTTTCATGAAGCCTCACTGGCAATCACGATAATCTATTAATCTATGCTCATTTGTACTCTAGAAGTAGAAATGATTCTCTTCAATTGCTCTGATGGTTTTTTAGAGTTCAAACAATTCTCTCCTAGAATTGTATCTTTTAAAATGAATAAATTATTTAATTGCAAGGTTAGAAAGAAATGTGATGCTTCAGGAAAAAGAAAAATAAGAGGGGGCCTAATCACTTTTGAGCTAGAAAGCTACAAGTTGTTAACACTTCAACAGTTGAGAGAAGAAAACATAAAAGAATAATTTTAAGATCATCTGTTTAAAAATAAATACAGTGGAAACTTACCCTTGTGTCTATCTATTTTACTACTGTTTGCTATAAAGGACATTTCTTCAGGCCAACTCATATCTTTGTTTCGAACTAGAAAGACAGACAATAATGTGTTAATCTCTTATCCAATCAAATCACACCCACTCAAGTGTTCTGTTTAAAAACAAAGACTTATTTCTAAACCAGAAACTGAAAAAAAAAATTTTTTTTTAATTGGCTCTGAAACCATTCCAATTCTTTAGATAGGGGGCTCTATAGTCAGTGATTAGAATTAATTGGTAAGCTAATCCCTCAATGGCATACCTGAAGTAAAATTATACTCAACCTTCTATAGAAGGAATTAAAATTCTTAAGCCTAAAACACTCGGAACTATCACAATTCTTTCTTTTTTCTTTTTTACAATTCTTTCTTAAATTGTGAAACTGCCAGAGTAATCTATGCCTTTTAATACAAAGGCAGCTAGGACTGTTTCATGAGTCTTGAGAAAAGACACACTACGTTTTCAGTGACGTGTGCATGCCAGTGTGTAAGTGAATGCTTACTCAAGCTAAGCTCTGTTGATCAGTGTTGAGGACTACTGAAAAACCGGTATCACCAACAATGCAAGAATGTTAATCTCCTCATTCAAACTCAAGGAGGGAGCTTGAAAATTTTAGTAAACTATAAACTTAAAACTGAATTCACTTGTTTTTACAACTGTTTCCACCCTTGCCAGATAATGAATGTAGACATGTTTTTCCTCCTGAAGCAATCTAAATAGTATTCCATTACAAAAGGATTACATCAAGGTTTAACGGGTTTTCTCTACTATGAAGAATACAGTGATCAAACGCCAGCTGGAAGAAACTATAAAGTAGGTTTGTCATGCCCAGTCCCTCAGTCATCTTCAACTCTGCAACATCACGGAATTTTTCAGGCAAGAACAAAGTAGGAGCAGGTTACCATTTCCTACTCCAGGGGATCTTCCCGACCCAGGGATTGAACCTGCATCTCCTGCATTGGCAGGTGGATTCTTTAAACTGCACCACCTGGGAAGCCCCATGAAGTAGACTATCAGTGAGTAATTAAATCTTTCATTCTTCCCCTAAAATCTAATACAGAGGTATGCTTCCATCTTGTACCTTCAATTACCAGGTGCTGCTCATCCTGGATTTTCAAATATTCCAATCTGTGATCCTCATCATCCAGAAGAGTGAGGTAATTCTGTATATGGAAGAGGAAATGTTTTGTTAATTACTAACTTTGAAACAAATGCTGAAATAAAAATGAATCACAATTTAAAAAATTCCTTGAAGGTACATAACTCATGTACAGACATTTAGCATATTATAGTTATTCAAAAGTACTTATAATTTTGGTGGCAAAATGAGAGAAAGACAATGTATACTCTGTAAACACTTATTTTATGTTTCTAAAAAAAAGTTGTATCTGATTTTGGAGAGACCAGGAAAGACTGATCACACAAACCAAAATTCACTGAGATTTAGATTTTCTAAACAGCTTACAGAAAAGAAGGTTTGATTAGTATATAGTAAGTATATTCTAAATTGAGTAAATGTGCTTGTATTCAAGATGGAATTTGATCATTAACTAGGAAATGAAAATGTAAAACCAAATGCCATGCAACAGAATTATACATTTTGTTGACACTCACCCTGTCTAAAGTGCTTGGAAAATTAACTCATCTAATTCTTACTACTATCCTAAGGGAAATACTATTATTTTCCCCATTTACTCATGGAAAAACTGTGACAGAGAGTTAAGGGACTTGTCCTTGGTTAGTTAACTAACAGGTGATAGTCAGGACCTAATTCTTGGCAGTGAGGCTCCAGGAGCTGTGCTCTCCACTTTCTTTACTATACTGCTTCTCAGTTATCAATGGTGACCAAAGGAGAATGTAAGAAAGAAGGAACTAAGGGATAAAGAGCTGGTTAAAACTACTTACCATCCAATTTCAGAGTAAAATGAAAACATTCTGCATGTGTTAGGAAGAATACATAAATAATTAAAAGCACTGCCTCTAAGAAGAATGGAAGACAGAGGTCAGAGGATGGGAAGAATTTCCACCACATACTTTTGTATTGTTTGAATTTTTTTTTTAATTTGTGTATAACTTAAAAGACAAATCCAAAATAAACTATTTGTTAAAAAGATATAGTTGCTGTTACTTTATAATAATTTTTATAAGATTGTACTGTCCATGTACAATTAATGTAGACAAAACCTCCATACTTATGAAACATGGATCTAACAAGGAGGACTTTCCTTGACTGACATGTCTCTTACCTCACTGTTGTATAGCCACAGGCGCATATCTTCCTCTTTGATGCGCAGCCTCTGAGACAGATATTCATGAATTTCCTTGATGGTCTGCATTCGACTAAAACAGCCTGTATAGGCTAAGACCCGCTTTAATGGTGCATTTGGAGAAGGGACATTTCCTATGGTCATAGTAATCACAGTAAGGAAAAAGGCAGATGTTAAAAAAAAAGAAAGCACCACTTTTAGTAATGGGGACCATACTATTTTAGGAAATAATAATGAAGGAAATAAGAATTACAGATTTAATAATTTTATAAATTAAGAAATTTTAATAAGTTTAAAAATGAAGACAGGAGACCTAAGCATCTTACAGTAAGCCTTAACTTTGAAAGGAAGAACAACAAAATCAGACACGCAAATAATTGGCAGCATCTAGAATCCAAGAAGAGTGGCAAATCAGGGCACTGATTTCTTGGCCCTCAGCTGGGTCATACTCAATAGCAAAATCAAAACTCAGTGTTAAAGAATGGGGAGGAGTCTTACACTGGGAAATGGGACTGGATTTGAACGCCACAGAAGGATAATTGGATTCACCTGATCTACTTTCTTAAAATAAACTGTCTTTGAATTGCTAATCCCTCACTCTCATTAAGTGGCCCAATTACCTGGCCCACTGTGGCATAATTACTTAAGAAACTTTTACTTAGAATTCTAAGGAGGCACAGATATTACATGGCCAACAGAGCTTTAAAGTAAGCCAAGAAACGTCCCATGACAAAAAAGAAACTGCCCTATTGAAAGGTACTACGGGGAAACCATAAGGCATGTCTACACAGTAAGAGGACAGTAGACATGACCTTGAATTCTTGAAGGGCTCAAAGTGCAAACAAAAAGAGGCACTAAAGGGAAAGAGTAAACACTAAAGGAAAATGTATCAAGTTTAACCATATACTTCAAAAGAAAAAGGGGATAAAATGAGAAGAAATTATGGAAATCAAAAACATAATGGTTGCTAAAACCATCTGCTAAACCATGGGTAACTATTCAGCCAAAAATTTAGACAAAAGCTGTAGCTTGAAATGGTCATCTTGGCCTATGGGAGGTTACATTTAGTTCACTGAACAACCCAAACCAAAAATACACTCAATGTATCAATATAATTTATCAAGGGCACAATTATACACTCCAGGTAATTTTCTATCCATTCAATGGTGACTTGGCTTTTCTTCCTCCCTAAATGTGCTTTGCTGCTGCTGCTGCTGCTAAGTCGCTTCAGTCGTGTCCAACTCTGTGCGACCCCATAGACAGCAGCCCACCAGGCTCCGCCCTCCCTGGGATTCTCCAGGAAAGAACACTGGAGTGGGTTGCCACTTCCTTCCCCAATGCATGGAAGTGAAAAGTGAAAGTGAAGTCACTCAGTCGTGTCTGACTCTTCGAGACCCCATGGACTGCAGCCTACGAGGCTCTTCCGTCCATGGGATTTTCCAGGCAAGAGTACTGGAGTGGGGTGCCATTGCCTTCTCCAATGTGCTTTGAGTCTTTACTTACTAAACAGAGGAGAAAAGCACTGGCATCATCTACTTTTCAGAGCTTCCAAGAATCAACTCACCTAAAATAGGCTGAAAAATCATTTAACAATGACTTCTGTAGCTTTGTCTGTTAAAAAGGCTACTATTAAGTCATTGCTAACTGTAGCAAGGTTTGGAAACCTGTCACTTCAAAAGGAATAAATTGTGTGCTTAACCACTCAGTCGTGTCCAACTCTGATCCCATGGACTGTAACCCTGCCAGGCTCCTCTGTCCATGGGGATTCTCCAGACAAGCATACTGGAGTGGGTTGCCATGCCCTCCTCCAGGGGATCTTCCCAACCCAGGGACTGAGTCCAGGTTTCCTGCATTGCAGGCAGATTCTTTACTGTCTGAGCAACCAGGGAAGCCCAAAAGGAATAAAAGAGCCCAGTACACAGCTGTGATACATTAGAAAGAAAGATGAAAACTATGTATGGAGAACAAAACCCAACTATGATTAACTCTTAAACTCTAGCAAAGCAAATCATTTACTATCAGCAAGAAAAGGATAATCCTAGAAGAAAACAAAAGGGCAAATTTCTCTAAATACACATCAGAGGATTAGTTATAAGATTACAGCAAGAAAGCATATTTTTTATAAACTTCAAAATGATTAATGATTGATTTCACAACTAATTAGTAAGAAATAAAATTTCAAATTAAGAACAAATTTGGAGCATAATGACTATACAGTTTGAGGATTCAGAAGCATTTGCTAGTGTCCAAGTCAATTTCTATTGTCCTAAGCCATAAGAAATTTATTTGAATTCTAGACAGTTTTTGTAGCATAGCTCATTAAGCAGGCAGCCACTTATTATACATAATTTCATACTTTTGAATAGCACCAACAAATCTAGTGGAATTTACAGAAGCAGCAAAAATCTAGGATCAGCACAAGAGTTATAAAGAATACTTACTAAAAGCGCAACAACACATCTTGCCTCTCATGTAATCTTTCAAAGAGAATTGAAAAAGATAGGTACTATGGGTGCCATGAAAGAAAGGCAAATACTATTGATATTATTCAATGGAAAATTAAATCAAGAGTGTTTCAGAGAGATTCTTATTTCACTGTTTTTTTATTATAATGTATTACCTAAAGACAAAGCTTGAGGGCACTGCTTTGGTATAATTCTTACCAAACAGCACATGTAAGAATTTCGATATATTATCTGAATATAATCTTTAACGATGACATAAAACTAATCCTACTAATTTCAAACTAATTTCAAAGGAGGGATGATACTTACAGGGTTGGTTTGGGTTCATAGGTGGCTTTTGCATAGTAAGTTACAGTAATTGTAATAACATTATGGCATTGTTAACACAGTTTGAGATTTTGTGTAAATGGATGAACTCATTATTTTTGCTGAAGAACTATTTCAAATATTTGTAAGGCAAAAGCATAGAGCAAGCCCGGCCCATCGGTAAAACTTAACCTCAGAGAGAAATCAAAAGGGAACTTTTTGCATCTATTACATTAAAATGAAAACTTATTTATACATCATTTTGATAGGCTTGATGTTTTTGAAGAAAATGTGTCACTTTCATTCTCAAAAACAGATCTTCTCCTTTGTATTATCTGTTATTAAGGCTCCTTGGGCCTAGCATGAGAAATATATCATGTTTTGTTACAAAAACCCCCCAAAACAAAAAACTCAAAACACACACACAAGAAGAGGATATTGCCGAAGAAATTACTTCTTAGCAATCTGAGTGGAGTTGAAAAGAACAGTCACTGGCTGGCAGACTCTGAGGTCAAGCACATAATTTACAATGGCTTGTTCTCAAAGAAACAAAGTGTGTAAAATTCATTTCTGCTTATTATCTTTGTTATGTTTGCAAGCCAGAAAAGGAAACAACCCTTTGCAGTTTGCTGCTGGGACTTTGCCTCTACCCCAGCTAGTCTTGCGCATGACCGTAGATCTAAGGCCCATAAGAGATTTTCTGATTCTGTATGAAAACAGATGAAAATGTGTATTATTATAGTGGCACCAGACTTGGAGCAAATTGGTTTTCATTTTAATTTTTTTCAAGGAAATGCACGGTATTCTTGCTGCATTCTTAAGTTACCTCTTGGTAAATGCTGAGGAAACACTCTCAGGCTCATCATACCCATATTCACCCAGATGTTAGACTGCTGTGTCCGAGTGGCAGGCTGCTGTCTCAGGAAGAGAAGATAGCGAGGAAACAATTCCAGTTCTGGGATTTCTGTCTTGCTATTTTTGATCACCTGTTGTTTTAAAAGATACGAAGTGATCACTATAAATGAAATAAAACCTGCCATTTTTTACCTAATTTCTGAGATTTATTTCCAAACTGAAATGTTCAAAAGGTTCACTGCCTATATTTCAGAAAGTCATCAGTTTATATGACATGGGTTTATAGGCCCTCAGGCTCCTGCATCTAAGTCCATTTTCCAGGATTAGGATTCCTGGTGGGTATTTTCTCCCACTCCATTTAAAAGCAAGTAACATCAATATTAAGGGGAAAAAATCTTAAATATTATCTACAATTCTAGTACTCTCACACAATAACTCTTTTCACTTTTACATATCTCATATAGAAAAATGATGTTCTTTTAGAGGACAAATTCTTAGGAATGGAATCACAAGTAAAAAAGCACAGGATTATTCATCAATCTTGCCTGGGGAGTCCCAAGGACAGAGAAGACTGGAGGGCTATAGTCCACAAGGTCATGAAAGTTGGACAAGACTAAAATCACTGAGCACAAAAGCATTCATGTCATTAACTACATTAAGTTACACTGCCACCCAAAATGCAGCAATTTACAATATTCCTAGAAATGTATGAATGTATTACTTTCACAAAACCTTATCACTGGACATGACTTTAATTTCTTTAATACATATAAAGAATATTTTATTTTTATTAGTTGGAGGCTAATTACTTTACAATATTGTAGTGGTTTTTGCCATACACTGACATGAATCAGCCATGGATTTACATGTGTTCCCCATCCTGAACCCCCCTCCCACCAAGAATATTTTAAATGTACTTTAAATTTTATTTCTTGTATTAATAGTGAGAACAAAAATGTTTCCATGTAAAAATTTACTATCTATATTTTCTTTAACTGGACTGTTGCCATATTTTTTTGTCTATGATTAAAAAAACTAAATTGGATGTACTAAAATGAAGGTCACATGGTTGAAACAGCCCTCATGGGCTCCACAATGCAGGCTCAGTGGTGTGGCACACGGACCTATAGCATCAGTGGCATGTGGGGTGTTCCTGGACTGGGGATTGAGCCCATGTCCTCTGCGCTGGCAGGTGGACTCTCCACCACGTGGCCCCCAGGGAAGTCTCCAAACTCTCTAACACGTAAAATCTTACAGAATCTTTAACACCCTCAAGTAACTGGGCTTTCATTTTCTTTTGCTTTAGAAATCAACGTATTCTGCAACAAAGCATTTTTTAATATCAAGAGGGGGCAGTGAAGAGCCAGATAAAAACGATACAAACCAAACCTTTAGGACTATTTCTTTAAAGTATTCTGCATGTTCTGATATGCTATAGTATACTACAAAAGCTCCACTGTAAGCTTTATCAACTACTATTTAAATAATAAGCAGTAAAAGGAGCTCTCCCCAACAGTAAGACCACTGGAGAAAAACAAAAGTCTCTATTTCTTCTAGAGAGTCACTGAGAGCTACAAAGCCAGGATTTCAGTTTAACTGTGATTTGGGGAAAGATAAAAAAAAAAAAAAAATTCTGTACCCGTAGTTATCAGGCTACACAGAAAACATACTTTTGGCAGAATCTGAACTGATAATGAAGTAACTTTTATAATGTGTAGCTTACTTTCCAAGATAAGTGATTTTGTGAGCAAATTACAGATCAACAAATTCTTACACATTCATGCATAATCAAACATATATACATATTTATTTACATTTTAATTATTCTTGTTTATGAACTAACTGAACTACAATTGGATAACAATAAATGCAATTCCATTTGTAGGAATTGATGTTAAAGAGATCACCACACATTGGAGAAGAGAATATTCACCAGAAAATTGTTTTAAACAACGAAAATCTGGATGCAAACTAAATGTCCATCCATGGTGATTGGCTAATAAATTATGAGTTATTAACCTCGAAAGATATCAATAACATCTATCTTAGATTGAAAATAGACTATAAGATGGCAAGCATAATATGATTCAATTTCATAAAATTATTTATACATATTTGTATATAATAGGCACAGGAATGTTTGGGAAGACGTACATTGAAACGTTAACAGTAATTACTTCTAAAAAAAATAAAATAGTAAATACTTAAGGAGTAGGATATGGTTTTTATTTTCTTTGTATTTTTTTACAATGCTCAATTTGTTATTGAGCTTGTTCACAAGAATTAAAGTTATTTTTTAAAAAAATGGTGTGATTTATGTAAACATGTTGATGAAAGTATTTATTTTTAACCTTGCTGACACTAAAGAACTTAGTGTTCTTTAACATGGAACACCATACTTTAAATGTTTTTACAGCAATTTTTCCTGAAATCAGGCAAATCATCATATTTAGAGGTGAAAAAATACTGTCAAACCAGCAAATGAAGCTTTAATGTAGTAAAATGGTAGCTTAACTAATATTTATCTGATATCAATGTTAAAAAGCATGACCTTTTGTGAGGTTTTGAAAAAACTCATTTAATAATTATGATGATGATGACAGCAGCAACAGGCAAAATTTGCTACTGACCATTACTATAACTCAGATGCTGTGCTAATCATATGCATTATTTACTTATCAAAACAAGCCTAATGAGGTAGATACCACTGTTAACTCCATTTTACAGATGAGGAAACTAAGATTTAGAGATGAAAACATTGATGCTTTTGAACTGTGGTGTTGGAGAAGACTCTTGAGAGTCCCTTGGACTGCAAGGATATCAAGCCAATAAATCCTAAAGGAAATCAGTCCTGAAGCCACCTGATGCAAAGAACTGACTCACTGGAAAAGACCCTGATGCTGGAAAAGATTGGAAGGCAGGAGGAGAAGGGACGACAGAGGATGAGATGGTTAGCTGGCATCACCGACTTGATGAACATGAGTTTGAGTAAGCTCCAGGAGCTGGTGAAGGACAGGGAAGCCTGGTGTGCTGCAGTCCATGGGGTAGCAAAGAGTTGGACACTACTGAGCGACTGAACGGAACTGAACTGAATGTGAATCCAGGCAGACTCTAAAATATCAAACTGCATCTGTCTATCCATCTATCCATCAAACATCTACCATTATCACAATGATTCTCTTACAGATACAGAATTTTAGACAGAGCAGGGAAGTCCCAGAAATTAAGTGATTATTTCAAGGACTACCCCAAACCCCAATAAATAAAGAATATGTATGCATATATATCTATGTATATTCATATTTACATGTAACTACCTAGGAGTTCTGTTGACAAATATAGTAAAAACCTTTTGGAGCCAACAAACACATACCCTAAATTCCTGATTAAGATTTAAACATAATTTTTGTAAACATAATTATTAATAACAAAATCATTATTAAAATTATAGACTATGGATATACAGCAGAGTTTTACTCTTTTTGGAAGTGATCTAACTTACTATATCTTATCTATGTAAAACCTTCCTGATATAAAAAAGTTCTAGTTTGGACATTATATAAGGGAGAGTGTTTTGTGATATAGCAAAAGAATCTTATAAAAGTATTTTGCTGCACCAATAATGCAAAGAATATTCAAGGCAATGAATACTGCTGTTTACTGTATAAGCAAAATAAATGATGCTATAGAGTTAACTAATATTTTGATATTACACACTCCAAGCCCTTTAAATTACTTCACAGCATTTTACTTATGCTCTAAATGACTCATTCTATTAATGGTCACAATCAGAATTCACCAGCTTTGAATTCTTACTATTATCTATTATGATCTTGTTATGTCCCTCCTTCAGAAAGACAAACCACAAAAATCCAGAACAGCTAAGTGGATGTCTGTGTGGCTAAGGGGAATAACAGTTTTAGAAATAATATCTGTACCACTTCTCTTTTTTCACTGAACTTCTTGGCACTGACTCTCAGACTTCTGCTCCAGTCTAAGTTCTGCATTATCTTAATGTCTGTGTTTATGTGGATGACTTATTTAATTGCCTAGCCTCATAATTCCTTGACTCTATTTAGTCCAGTGATTATGTCCTCCATTTTATACAAGTTGCCCATTCCCAAAGGAATATCATTTTGTGGTTAGTACCTAGGTACAGTGCTCAATAAATGTATGAGTAAGTGAATGAATGAAAATAAAAGAACCTAAAATTTATTCAACTAATTTGAACAGGTATTGAATGCTCTATCATGGTTAAGTACTAATTTGTGGATAGTAAGGTCCATATAGTGAATTAATAGAAGACCCTATTATAAATGTTTCTTATATAAGGCAATATTGGCTGTACTTACAGGTCTAGGTAGGGCCAGGTTTGCTCCATACCAATGATAAAGTGCTCTCCATACAGGTTCTGGGACCATCTCATAATCTCTTCCATGGATCAGTTGTGGGGTTCGTTTTAATCGTCCTCCTTCTAGTGTTAATGATGTAGCCTTAGAAAGAATGGAATGTAAATGTTGACTTTTTTTTTTGGCCCCACCTCTTGGCTTGTGGGATCTTAGTTTCCTGACCAGGGATGGAACCCAGGCCCACAGCAGTGAAAGCTCGGAGTCCTAACCACTGGATTGTCAGGGAATTCCCCCAATGTATTTTTAAAATTAGTCTCTTGTGTTTTAACAAAACCTAGACACAGGAAAATAAACACATGTCACTACTCAGTTTCACTTTACTAGAAAAAAAAAAGAATTTTCTAAAAGGTTTTCATTTTGAACTTTCAAAATAAACTATTTAAGAAAGGAAACTCAAGGTAAATTATTTGAAAGAAAATCACTGAAACATTTGAAAAATATTAAGGATAGATTTCACAGACTTCTTTCCAACAGTAAAAAGTATTGTCATTTTTTAAAAAAACTTTTTTCACATACATGTGAAACTACATTTTCATAGTAGCTGTTCTAAGTAAGAAAAATAACATTTCCAAAGATCACTAAACTGAGGCTATATAAGTAGTAAGTCATAAAATACTCTCACAGAAACATTTCTATCTACAATAGGTTAATAAAATCAATCACAAACATTTCCTTTGTGCTGAAATTTCCAGAATGAAATTTATTAGCAACTTGAAAGAGATGTCCAATTACTTACCTTTACTGGTTCTTGAGTAACTAGTGGCTGGTTATCAATAGCCCCTGGTTTCTGAGGATTGAGGTGCAACAAAATATTCCCATTGGCTCCTAGTAAACACTGATTGTTATTGTCAGAAGTGTTATGTTGTCGAGCAAAGCACATATCTGTTCCTGGTGTGGCAGAATACAGCAAGCCTGTAAGGACCAAGAAGATGGAAAATCTGTTTTACTAAACATAAAATAGTCTCTAAGATACGAACTCAAAGTCCATGCATTAGGTTAATGCTATTATTCTGTGGACATGTCAGTACAGTGTTAGATTCTGTAATTGTGTAGAAGACACACAGGTATTTCTTTTTGGAAAATACCTAGAATAACACTAGGTAGAATAAAAGTTTTAAAAGCTATTATCAAATGAACATTTGGCCAGACTCCTAGAATATCTAATAATTCACAAGAATTCTATGTCCTCTGATAAGAAAGAAAGAAATATGGCCAAGTAGCTGGACTCTCCCATATCTTTCCTTAATTCTCTTTTGCCCGCAAAGGTTCTTAGTAGATAAGGGTGATAACAAGTCTCTAAAACAAAGAGCAGGAGCTAAAACAAGAATGCCAACAGGAGAATGGAGAATGCTAGGACAGAAGAAACTGTTCCCCAATAAATCTATTTGAAAGGAAGGCATGGATGTTACAACAGAAAAATATATACAGGAAAATGATTGATAATGACTTAAGCGCTGTGAACCTGAATGGTATCTTAAGGTATTTCAACTCTCAACCACATGTTAATCGTGGTAAATATTCTCTTCATCAACCACTGGTAACCTACTTGCGGTGCTGCTCAGCATGTGGACAGCACAGAGCTGAGCTGTGTGCAGAGCGAGCATGTACCAACAGGACCTGAGGAGGGTCGAGAAGCAGCGAGAAGCTGACCAAAGACGGCGCTTCAGGACTGCTGGGTGACCTCTGCAATGACATCGGACGGGGAAAGTGATGCCTTTGAACTGAAGAACTGATGCATTTGAACTGTGGTGTGGAGAAAACTCTTTTGAGAGACCCTTGGATGACAAGGAGATCAAACCAGTCAATCCTAAAGGAAATCAGTCCTGAATATTCGTTGGAAGGACTCATGCTGAAGCTGAAGCTCCAATACTTTGGCCATCTGAAACAAAGAGCTGACTCATTGGAAATGACCCTGATGCTGGGAAAGACTGGAGGCAGGAGGAGAAGGGGACGACAGAGGATGAGATGGTTGGATGGCATCACCGACTCCATGGACATGAACTTGAGCAAGCTCTGGGGGTTGGTGATGGACAGGGAAGCCTGGCGTGCTGCAGTCCACGGGACTGCAAAGAGTCAGACACGACTGAGCAACTGAAGTGAACTGAGATTCTACAAGGAGTTCTGTAGAGAAAATGCTAGCTCTGTTCAATTTGCCTTCTTGCTCCACAGAAAAGGAGAAGAAAAATCTCCAAGATGAAACAACAGAATAAGATTGAGAGTCCTGCTACTGTACCAGCAGAATAATAGGAATCAACTAAATTCATCTGGGCCAAAATATAGCAAAGCACCTTCCATGTAAGTGTAAAACTACTAAGTTTTAGGTAGGTATCAACAACCGAAGGGGATTATGGGCAACATTATCAATTCTTTCTAAATATGTTGACAAAATAACTCCCAAATTCCAGCCTGGAATGTCTGAATCTGACATGAGGATGCATTTGATCCAATGAAGGTGTGCTATGGTTAGAGTTCTGGAGATAAAAGTTTAGATTTTCTTCAAAAATGGCTTCTCTAAACTAAAGTTATTGACAGAATGATTTAATAACAATATGGAAAGATAGACCTAATCAATGAAAACTGTGAAAATATTTTCAAATTGGGAGATTAATGACATAGAACATAGACGAGTTCCTCTTTGTAAAGCTACTAATACATTTAAGAATCTGTTAATTGACTATTTAATTCAAAACCTGTTTCTGTGAATGGAAGCCTGATGCGAATATACCACCAAGCATACTCTCTGACAAACTGTACCACTTTAAGAAATGACCCTGCCTAAACCTCACAGAAAATAAGTCATACTTACCACTGCCAGCAGTTTCTGAGGCTTCAGATGCACTAGAAACATTGTCTGAAAATTTTTCTTCAGTGGTGTTCACGTAACTTGGGCTGCCTCCCCCAATTCTATCTTCACTCTGCTCTACAGGATGTACTGTTGTTCCAAAGGAATACTTCCCTCCATTTAGCACAGATGATGGCTCAATCACAACAGGGCTGGCATCCTAAAAATCATGCAGTCAGATATTAAGAGGTAAAATTCAATAATCTGACAATTATGCAGCCTTCAAAAATGAATCCCCCAACTGTTTCTACTCTACTGTTTCTAATTCTCCTGTGGCTGGCTATGGCACTTAAAACATTTGAATGTATAACTGAGTTTTAATTTCTTCAAAGAAGAATAGTGTATATAAGTAAAACTGGTAAGGTAGAATGGGAATAGACTGCAAGCAACACTGTGCTACATAAAGTAATTCAGACTTTATTCTGTTGAAAGTTGAAAATCATGGAAGGTTTTTATTGATATTAAAAAGCTAAATAATATTTATTCCTTTATTATTAAATATTACATTGTTATTATAGAAAATATATAAAAACATGAAGGAACTAAACATCACAAGTACTCAGATTCCATCATTTAGCATTAACTATAGTTGACATTTTGATGTTTCCTTTATTTTTTGTGACTGAACATATACACATATCTATAAAAGATAAATGTGGGGAATATGGTTAGAATTGAGGGCAGGGTACTGACTTACCAGCTATGCTGCTTTTCATAAACCTACAAGCCTCAGTTTCTTTATGGGTAAAAACTAGGATATTAGTATCTCAGAGTTATACGAAGATTACATGAGTGACACATGTAAATTGTCTGGCATTTAGTAAATGTGAACTATCATTCTGGTTGTTGTCAGAAAACACATTTTAAATACAGCATATTGCTTCCTTTTCTTTCACTTAACATTATATTGACAGGATTTTTCTGTGAGAGGCTTCTAAACAGGGGACAGCATAATCCAGTTTTTGTTTTAAAAATAACTCTATAGTGTGCAAAAAAGCAGGCAGAGTGAAAACTGAGACACAAGTTAGAAGCCTTCTATAGTAATTTAGACAACAGACACTGAGGTACTCAACCATAAAGCTAGAACCAGTAGTAAGAAGATGGAGAGAGAGCATGAATTTAGGAGACAAAAAAAAAAAAAAAAGTGGCAATTAATTGTGTATGAAAGAAGGGCACAGTTAATTCCAAAGTAGAACATGAGATGCTGACTTAGATGACTAGATGGGAGTTGACATCTTCATAAGATAAGGTGTATAACTGAACAGGATAGTTTTGGGAATGAGCTTATTTTGGCTTGAGATTCTGTGGACATTTGAGTCTAGTGCTCAGGACAGAGAAAGAGATGAGATATAGATTGAGGACTATATACATTTCTGCAAACACAAGAATATGGCATATGTAGAATAAAGAGAGAACAGTATTTATAGGATAGGTGGCAGAAGAATCTAGGAAGGATACTGAGTCTGAATGACCAGAGAAAAATCAGGAGAGGTAGCTTCTCAGGTGGCACTAAGGGTAAAGAGTCTGCCTGCCAATGCATGAGATGCAGATTCAATCCCTCTGTTGGTTGGGAAGATGCCCTGGAGGAGGAAAATGGCAACCCACTCCATTATCCTAGCCTGAAAAATTTCATGGAAGAGGAGACTGGCTGACTACATACAGTACATGGGGTCAAAAAGAGTCAGACACGTATGAGTGACTAAACATACACACAGAGTCCTAGAAGCAGAGGCAGCGAGCACAGAACTATTTTCTACTAAGCTTATTTGTGAGGGAAAAAAAAAATCAGCAAACAAAAAACACACAGAAAAACAGAGAATGAAGACTGACAGGAGCAGAAGGGAAGGTGCTATGGGGATATGTATCTGTGAGTGCTTTTAAAAGATCAGGATATTTTTAAGTAAAGGCAAAGAGAAAGACTAAAGGCGCTAAACAGTAACAAGGTCCCAGAGGCATCTGAGACAGATAGCATGGCTAGAGAACTCAAGTGGTATTCAGTAAACAGCAATATAAATTTTAGTAGATGAAACTGATGAATGGATTGGGGTCTTGAAGGCACCACTTAGAAAGTAACTAACTGAAACTTAAGAAAAACATCAAATTTAAAACATAAACTCCAAGTCACAGCATAGCAATAGCACAGTGGAAACTTTAGATTCTTTTAATGTAATTACAGCATCCCTGTGAAGTTGCTCGATCGTGTCTGACTCTTTGTGATCCCATGGACTGCAGCCTACCAGGCTCCTCTGTGCATGCAATTTTCCAGGCAAGAGTACTGGGGTAGGTTGCCATTTCCTTCTCCAGAGGATCTTCCCAACCCAGGGACTGAACCCAGGTCTCCCACATTGCAGGCAGATGCTTTATTATCTGAGCCACAAGGAAAGCCCTAATTTTAGCCAAAACAATGAGACATTTTATCAATATTTTATTAGATGTTTTTTGCCTCTTTGATCTGTAAGCCAGGTGAACACTATCAATTTGTAGATTCTTCAAAAGCCAGTTCTGAAAAAATTACAGTGATTTAATCAAGAGTGGCAAGAAGAATGAGAATAAAACCTAGATTTCTTTCTACATACCAATCAACTTTATTGAACTAAAAAAGTATTATAGCTTTATTGTTAAAACTTCAAATAATTCAGAAGCACACAGATTCATATTCTTTATTACAGACCCAAATGTTAGTATCTTCTATTAATTATTAACTTTCTTAAAATACATGAAAGGTAGCAGATTGTTGGGTTTTAAATAACTCTACTTCACAGTGAAAAAATTATTCCCTATTCAATCCTCTTCCAGTTCTTTGATTACTTTGAGGAGAGGGTCTCAGTTTGGTGTTAATGTGCTAACTGAATACCTGATATGCCAATATAATACTTGATAATTTCTCTTTTTAACAGAGAACAGGCCTCAGTATTAGTCTTCAAAAGGCAACACTACTTGGAATTTAATATATTTTATTTCCATTAAATTTAGTTTTATTTTGATCTTCTGTTTCTGGAATGTGACACTGATTTTCTATTTAAGATAGTGACATAAATAAGATTTAAAATAAGATATATTAAAATAAGATATATTTATTTACATAAAAATAATAAAGTTATTTATATAAATGTAACTAAGAAAATAATAGTATGGAAATTATATGGCAAAAAAATGGTGACCACAGTATACAAATGATTAAAAACTGGCAATCTACAGTAAGTATGGATTTGGAGCCATCAGTATTTTAACTTCAACTATTAACTAAAGAAGCCATAATTGTATCGACAACAGAACAACAGAATCACACTGACCTATGGCCTGTGAATTAGGCCTGAGTATTTAAATTATTAATCATATATTTGGACTTCAGTTTGTTGACTTCTTGGCAATTCATTAAAGATAATATTGATCTTCTCACAGCTTTCTGACAGCGTTCATACTGACAAAATGCATTCCATTTAAATTAGAATTCAAAAGAAAATTTTCAGTATACAGAAATGACTTAAATTAATTCAATCCCTTTCTCCAATTATGTTTTATAAATTTATTTGCTTGGGAATTTTTTTTTTAAAGCTTTCTATGTGATTCTGCTATGCAATCAGAATTGCTAACCACTGTCCAAGTGAGAATTACAGTCTCATACTTTTGTTTTCATAATGTGCTATAAATACTAAGTATATAAGTACTTGATTTCTTAGTGAATCTATTACTTGCTCTGGAACTTGCTTTTTAGAAAAGCAGGTTGGTCCTTAGCAAGCATCATATAGGTATTCATTTGTTTCACCTTCAAATCTTTTTCTAGGTTGGAGCATTTTATTACTGTCCAGTAGTCACACAAAAAATCTTATTTTAAATATAGATAAATAGGAATCTTACTTACATATTTGACATATTCTTTCCACTGCTGCCACCACTGCATAGAGATGATAAACCAATTGTGCCCTGGTTGCAGACCATATCTGCTCTCTCGTTCTAACCATCCTCTGCATACAGAAGAAATTCAGTACATCAAATGGTGTGTAAAACAGATGACCATACACCCACAAATTATCATTAGAAACTTTTCAAAGGAAAAGCATGAAACAGATACACTTGGAAAATGGCTACATATTAAATTAGTGAAACACTGATAATCTAATTTCAGGAGTCATAATACCACTATTAAGACTCCAACTGATGTTTCAAAAACAGCTTCACCGAAGAATAATTTAATAACATAAAAGTTATCTGAATTAAGTGTAGAACTCAATGATTTTGGTAAATTTACAGACATGTGCAACTATTACCACAATCCAATTTTAGACTATTTCAGATACCCCCAGAAGACATCTTATGCTTTATTTTTAGTCATTTTTTTAAGTCAAATTACTGCCCTCAGCCTCATGACACCACTAGTTTATTTTCTGTCTCTTAAAAAGTAACACAGTAATGCCTGACTCTTTGCAACCCCATGAACTGTGGCCCACACCAGGCTCCTCTATCCACGGAATTCTCCAGGCAAAAATAATGGGAGTGGATAGCCATTCCCTTCTCTAGGGGATCTTCCCAGGGATATAACTCAGATCTCCTGGATTGCAAGTGGATTCTTTACTTGTCTGAGTCACACACTCCTGAGAGCAGGATGTAACAATGCCTGTTCTCCCAGTACTGTCATCAGAGTGGCTTGTCAAAATCATTTTTTGTCAATCTGCAAAAGAGACAAATGATGTCTCAGGGTAGCTTTAGTTTGTACTTCTCTTCTTATAAAGTCAATTTGATCCTTTCATATGATGATGGGCCATTATATAGCTTTTTTGTGAATTGTTTATTCATGTCTTTTGCCCTTGTTTCTATACATTTTTTGGTATTTTTTTTAACTTGATTTTTAAGCGTTCTTTCTATATCAGATACAGTGCTGTAGAGCTGTTAAGCCGTGTCTGACTCTTTCAGGACCCCACGGACTATCCCAGTCAGGCTTCTGTCCATGGGACTTCCTGGGTGAGAATACTCAAGTGGGCTGCCATTTCTGAACATCGCACAATTTTAAAATGGGCAAGGGACTTAAATAAATAAATGGAATGTTATAACACATGGTCTCTTGCATCGGATCTCTTTTACTTAGCATAATGTTTTTGAAGTTCATCTATGTTGGAGCAGATACTATTACTTTGTGCTTTTTTAAAATTATTATTATTACTGAGTAATATTCCATAGGGTATTTGTGTATGCTTTGTTTATCTATCTAATACTTGATAATTTGCAACTGGCAAACTGTTTTCCAAAGCGGCTACACCATTAACTTCCCCATCAGTATTGTATGATGGTTCTAGTTGCTCCACATTCTCACTAACACTTGTTATTTTCTGTCTTTTCTATCACAAATCTATCTAGTGGGTGTGAAGTGGTATCACAATGTGATTTTAAAAACACTATTCTTATTGAGAAGAAATTCATATAACATAAGGTGGTCTCTGCACATTCTGACTGTACTAAATGCCACTGAATATTATATATGCTTTACAACAGTTAATTTTATCTTATGCAAACTTCTCCAAAACAATTTCATACACCACAGCTAAGCGGTTATTTTCTATTACTCCTTTTCCCTAGCCCTTGACAATCGCCAATCTGCTTTCTGTACTGATAGTTTAGTTTTACCTATTTTGGATATTTCATATAAATGGAATCGTATAATACGTCACCTCTTGTGTCTAGCTTCTTTCATTTGCGAGGTTCATCCATGTCATCTCATGCATCAGTACATCATTTCTTTTTATGGCTGAGTGATATTTCATGGCATATATATACATTTTGTTTATCCATTCACCTTACTGATTGATATTTGGGTTGTTCCCACCTTATGGCTATTGTGAACAGTGCTAATAGGAAGATCTGGGTACAAGTATTTTAGTGCCTATTTTCAATTTTTTAGATAAATACCTAGAAGGGAATTGCTGAGTTATGTGGTAATTGCAATTTTGAGGAAATACCAACTTGTTTTCTATAGCAGTTACACCAAATTCTACCAGTGATACAATGAGAATCCCAAATTCTCTACATCATCATGAAATTTATTTTCCATTTAAAAATTACAAACATCCTAGTAGGCACAAAGTGGAATTTCATGTGGTTTTGAGTTGCATTTCCTTAATGACAAATGATTTTGAGCATCTTTTCAATTGCTGGATAACCACGTGTATATTATTTGTGTATATCATCTCTGGAGAAATGTGTATTGAAGTCCCTTGCCCGTTTTAAAACTGAGTTATATTTTGGTTCATGAGTTGTAGGAGTTCTTTATACATTTTAGTTACTTGATTCTTGTCAGAACTATGATTTATAAACATTATGTCTCAGTCCGTAGGTTTTCTTTTCAGTTTCTTGACAGTGCCCTTTGAAGAACAAGTTTTTAATTTAGATGAAGCCAAATTTACCTATTTTTTCTTTCACTGCTTCTGTTCTAAGAGTCAGATATAAGAATTCATTTCAAAATCCAAATCAGTCTTGAAGAAATATTTTTTCGGGATATAGAATTCTTGGCTACAGTGTTTTTTCTCTTTCAGCGCTTTACATTTTACGAAGGATGCACGTAGGTATCTGAACGCTGTTCCTGCTTTTGAAAGCCTAATGACGACGCGTCCTGACACGGGCCTCTCCAGTGTCTTGAAGAGACAGCTCTACACTCATGTTCAGTGCAACGCTATTCACAACAGCCAAGGTATGGAGACAATCCAAGAGTCCAAAACAGATGAGAGGATAAAGAAAACGTGGTGTTTGTGAATATATAAAATGAAATTTTATCCAGCCTTTCAAAATAGGAAATCATGTCTTTACAAAAACACACAGATGAAGCTTGAGGGTATTATTCTAAATGAAATAAGCCGGACAGAAAAAGAAAAATACTGCATGGTATCCAAAAAACAGTTGAATTCAGAAACAGAATAGAAAAGAGGCTGCCAGGAGCTAGGAGAGAGATTAGTAAAAAGGTACAAATTTTCATTATAAGATATGTGATGGTGATGGGTGCCTTAATTAACTCAGAGGGGGGATTCTTTCAGAACATATACAATATACAAGTCATCACATCTTACACTTTAAATATCTTAACCCAATCCCTTGGTTAGGAAGCTAATTTAAAAAAACACTTCATTATGTGATTTATTTGGAGAAACAGGGTGCTACCATAAAGATTACATTAACATGGAAACATACTGTTACCCAGTAACAATATATTTCAGATGTCTGAAATTGTAACTATTTAATGAAAATATACACAGACTGTATCTATAAACTTACCTAATAATTTGTCCTTCCTCTTCTGGAGTAGCTGGTCTTAACCCCAGAACTATGTGACATACCTAGACATAAAATGGTAAATTAAACTTCATTGGTGCCAATGACTGAACTATAGAATATTTCACATTCTCTATATAAGATCCACTTCTAGATGGGAACCTAAACTAACAATAGCTTTTGGCTGATGAGTTACCAATGATCCACTTGAGCAAATCTGAACTTTAAATTTTGTTCTGTTTTTTTTTTTTAAAGAAATAAATCGTTTCAATGGAAGTAATTTCCAAATCTCTGTGATTGGGGGGAAAAAAGAGAGAGAAAGGAAGAAAAGGAGAAAAAAGGAAAAAACTACTTTTTAGAATGTTTCATTAATACTATATACCTTAATTACCTCACACAGAGAATATTATCTCCTTTCCTGAAATCTGAAGAGCATACTACAGCACTTGGGTAGAAAGGTAAAGGGGAGATGAAACGGATACCAGAAATGAAGGATAAAGGTAGCATTTCAACTTAAACAGCTCTAAGAAGAACATCAATGCTACCAGTGCTAAATATGCTTTTAAAAAAAGAATTTATTATTTTATTCTTGGCCATGCCGGGTCTTTGTTGCTGCCTGGGCTTTTTCGAGCTGCGGTGAGCGAGGGCTACTCTCTTTTGCAGTCCATGGGCTTCTCACTGTGGGTGACTTTCCTTGTTGCAGAGGATGGCCTCTAGGGTAGTGGGCTTCAGTAGTTGTAGTTATGGCATGCAGAAACAGTATCTGTGGCCCACAAGCTTAGCTGCCCCATGGCACGTGGAATCTTCCCAGGGCAGGGGTCGAACCAGAGGTCTCCTGCACTGGCAGGCAGATTCTTTTTTTTCTGGCAGGCAAATTCTTAACCACTGGACCACCACGGAAGTTCTAAGTATGCTTTTTAAGGCTCATTTTCTCCTCAATTTATTTGCCTTCTCTAAATCATTATAAAAGAAGTGATTCTCCACCCCCTCCCCTGCCATTTTATCATGGAAAATTTCAAAAATACAGAAAAGTTTACAGAATTTTACACTGAATACCCCATACTCATTACCTAATTCTGACATTAACATTTTATTATACTTCATTTATCCTTCCCTCAATTCATCTATTAATCCATCTTAATTTTTGCATGAATTTCAAAGTAAGTTATAGATATTAGTACAGCTCCCTGTAAATATATCAGCCTGCCTGTTTATAATTTTGTTTACCTTTTGAGGTAAAATTTACTTAACAATACACAAATTAGGTTTATGAGATTCATCCATTTATCAATAGTTCATTCTTTTATTGTTAAGACAATTTTTTAAAGGGTTTTTAAATTGAAGTATAGTTGATTTATAATGTTGTGTTAGTTTCACATGTATAATGTTGTGCTAGTTTCACATGACCTTCATCCAGGCAAGAAACAGAACATTGCTACCTCCCCCAAAGTTCCACTTTGAGTTCCTTCCCAGACACTACAGCAACCTTTGATGTATTCACTACCCTGAATTCTACCACCACGGATTGCTTTTTGTCTGCTTTTGAGTTTTCTGGTCCAGTATTTTCCATTCGATATTATGTAAGATTCCTTGATGCAGTTGTGTGTAGCAGTAATATATTTATTTTTATTGCTTTAAACTAAACCATGTGTATGCAAGTATCACGATTTTACTTTTATGTATTTATTGCTGATAGGTAGTTTAGGTCATTTTCTGTTTGGGGCTGTAATAAGAAGTGATTATAAGAACTTATTCTACATCTTTTGGTGCTCAGATATACAAGTTTCTATAGGGTATAAATAAAAACAGCCAATATTTGTAAGAATTTATATTCCTTCTGGCAATGTGAAAGAGTTACACTTTCTTATTATCTTCAACAACGCTTCATTATCACTTCAAGGCTAACCATTCTAGTGGATGTCTAATGGTATTCCAAGTACAATTTTAATATGTATTTTCATTATGACTAAAGAAGTTAGCCCTCTTTCATAATTATTAGCTATTTGGATATTCTCTTTTGTGAAGCACCCCATTCACATTTTTTGTACATTTTAATATTAAGCTTCTGCCTTGTTTCCCATTGATTTTTGTTCTTTGTATGCACTAGATGGGCTTCCCAGGTGGCGCTAGTGGTAAAGAACACACCTGCCAATGCAGGGGATGTAACAGACACTGGTTTGATCCCTGGGTCAGGAAGATTCCCCTGGAGAAGGGCATGGCAACCTGCTCCTGTATTCTTGTCTGGAGAGTTCCATGGACAGAGGAAACTGGCTATAGTCCACGGGGTCAAAGAGTCGAACATGACGGAGTGACTAGCACACACACGTTCTATACACAAGTCTTCCCCTGGACACAAGTAAAGCAAATAAATTCTTATCATTTTTTTAATGGCATATCTTGAAAAAAACAATTCTTGATTTTACCGAAGTCCAACTTAAAACTTTTATTTGTGCTTGGCGCTCTCTGTGCCCTGTTTAAGAACTCTTTGCCACCTCAAAGTCATTTAAAATAGCTATGTTATTTTCTAGACACTTTATTCTTTACTTTCCAAATTTATTAGATTTATAATCTACCTAAAATTACTTTTAAGAAATTAATTTATTTTTAACTGCAGGATAATTACTTTACAATGCTGCACTGGCCTCCATTGTACAACAGTGTGAACCAGCCACATTAGTTGCTCAGTGGTGTCTCTCTGCAGCCCCACAGACTATACCCCGCCAGGCTCCTCTGTCCATGGAATTCTCCAGGCAAGAACACTGGAGTGGGTAGCCATTCCCTTCTCCAGGGAAGCTTTCTGACCCAGGGATCAAACCTGGGTCTCCTGCATCGCAGCAGATTCTGCACTGTCTCAGCCACTAGGGAAGCCCGAATCAGTCATAATTATAGATATAGATAGCCCTTCCATCCTAAGCCTCCCTTCCCGCTCCCACCCCACCCTTACAGGTCATCACAGAGGACTAGGCAGGGCTCCCTGTCCTATACTGCAGCCTCCTACCAGTCATCTGTTTTATACCTGACAGTGTACATATGTCAGTGTTACTTTCTCAGTTCATCCTGCCCTCTCCTTCCCCTGCTGTGGCACGATTCTGTTCTCCACATCTGCATCTCTATTGCTTCCCTGCAAATAGGTTCATCAGTGCTATTTTTCTAGATTTTATATATATGCGTTAATATACAATATTTGTTTTTCTCTGACTTACTTCACTTTTTTTTTCCTGGACAAGCAAATTTTATTTTATTTATTTATTTTTTCCCCATTTATTTTTATTAGTTGGAGGCTAATTACTTTACAATATTGTGTCACAGGGTCTAAAATTATTTTTCATGTAATGGGGTGAATAATTATGCATAGTTTTTCCCATAAGAATACTAATTAATCTGGTACCACTTACTGAAAAGACCACTCCCTCTCATCTGCAGTGCAATGTCTTCTTTGTTATAAATCAAGTGACCACACCTACGTGGTCTGTGTAAGAACTCTCAATGTTGTTCCACTGGCTGATCTAACTTTATGCAGACATCACACTGTTGTAACACTGTTGCTATTTTATAAAAAGTTTTAATATCTGGTAATATAAATCCATTGTTCCTGAATTTCTTCTTTGCTATATTTTTGACCCTCATACTTCCATGTGTACTTAGAGTCCTCTGGTCAAGTTCTACAAAATCTCAGTGACAACAATGAGCTTCTGGGGATTCTGATTTTGAGTGTACAAATCTTTAAGTCAACTGAAGGGGTACTGACACCTTTAACACATTGAGCCTTCCAATCTATAAATACGGGTTATTTCCCTCTGTACTGGATTTTTATTACTGTTGCAATAAATTATCACAGAATTTATAGCTTAAAACAACACAAATTTATTATCTTACAGTTATGCAGGTCAAAAGTAAGGTACAGATCTCTCCAGGCTAAAAATCAAGATGGCAACAGGGTGGTACTCCTTTCTGGAGCTCAAGGGAAGAATATGCTTCCTTCCGTTTGCCCGTGTCTAAAGCTCACCCACAATCCTATGCTCATGGCTCTTTCTTTATCTTCAAAGCTAGCAGATCTGCACCTCTCTAGCCCTGCTCCCAATGCCATCTCTTTTTCTCTAACCATAGCTGGGAAAGGTTTTCCACTTCTAAGGACTCGTGTGATTAGACTGGACCCATCTGGATAATTCAGCCCAATCTATTTACACATATATTAAGTGAACATAAAGTTTTTAAAGCATGTCTAAATATGGGATAAAGTGAGCACGGTAAAATGTAATGCTAAAACTTAGATGATGGGTAAATGGGTACTCAATGAAAAAATCTTTCAACTGTTTAATATAATACTGGAAACACTGACATACAAAAACAAATCTCAAGCATACGCTTATTTACAAATTAGAATCACAGGAAAATACTGTCACTGCAAGTCCCTGATAAGCATGAAAAAACAGTCAAGGCAATACAAATATTCAAAATGCTTTGCTATATGAGAGCTACAGGATGACGTAAATACAAACTCAAGTGGTTGAAATGTTTATATAATTAATTATGACTTAAAATTTGAGAATATTATTTTAAGTGAGATTAAAAAAAAAAGCTCATCAATTTTCATATTACCAAGTAAGTCATTTCTGTTTACAATAGTGATTTATATTACCAAGTAAGTCATTTCTATTTACAGCAGTGATTTATATTACTTTTGTACATTTTTTATTTTCCAAAGCCATCAACTTAAATTACTGTTGAAAATTGATAGTGGAGTAGCTGAGTGATTTAAATGGGTATTATAAGCATATCAGATTGCATATGCTTAAAATATACATTAGTTAGTAATTACCCATCAGGAAGAGTTCAATTTCCATTTATTCTAACAGTTATGTCATAGACCTCTTTATTTATAATGGAAGATCATGATAAAGACAAAGATACCAAACTTTTCTGACTTTCACAGGGGTGCTTTTACAAGGAAAGGAATATAAGGAGAATCTAAAATATCACTATATTAAGTCAACTTACATATTTATGAAAAACTATGAAAAATGGAAACCATAAACTATTTTTTAAAATGGGAGCAAGAGAACTACTTTAACTGGGAAAACAGTTAAAAACTGGCTGCTCATTCCTAGCAGCTATTCTTTCTTCCTTCTCCTTTGATCTTTTTTGGACCTTATAAGGAATTAGGAAAACAAAGAAATAATTTTTCATCTAAGATAATCTCTGAACTGGAAAGATTGAATATTTTGTGAAAAATTTACAGGTGCTTATTTATGAACCATCTCTGTTCCATGGCCTTATTAGGAGGGGTCTTTGAAGAAAAATAGCAATTATAATGGCTTTTAAAATTTAAATTATTCTGTGTCTACATTCTGCTCTGTCATGAATTTTAAGATAAACATAATCAGCTATATTCCACTTTCCTAACTTCTCATGACTTTGAGAAACTTCAGTAGGCACTCATGCTTTATCTCACCATCTTTCAGGTGGTATACAGGATAATGTAGTTTTTTAAATAATATATGGTTTTGTAGCTTAGATGCAGTAACTACTACATAATGGAAAAGATGCAGAGCTACTAGTATCACTGCCCTCTGTATCTGTCATTTACCTTAAACATACCTGGAAAAGTAGATTCAAAAATTCATTGGCAAGAACATTTTTCACACTCCAGATCTGATAGTCTTCTAGAGTAAGATGACCCATCTGAAAGAGAAACATTATTTTAAAAGATCTCATATTAAGAATGCCCTCATTTTTTATTTGAGTAAAATCTGGTTTATTAAACTTCTAATGATTATTTGTCTGAAAGAAATCCAACAATTTAAGGTAGGTGCTATCTGTTTATCTGAGAAATAGGCCAGCCAGGATAAGTTTAAAGGTAACCAAACTTCGTTAAAGTAGTCAATGGCAATGAGGATCATTTATCACCAACCATCTTCTTCCTTCAACAACACCTGGGAAATAACTCACATCATCTTCTGGTTCAAAGGTTACCTATGGAACCTACAAAAGGCCCCAGATAGGGAAAATGAAGTATTCGCTAATTTTGAAAGCATTTTTACAGACTCTGGATTACGCGCTTTGCTCCTAACAATTTTCTAAGACCTCCTTCTTAGAAATATCTAGCAATTTCATCAGAGTTCTTAAGAGTTTGAAAAGAACTTAATAAAAATAAAAAATGAGTATCTATATTACATTTCCCTAAAATACAATTTAATGTTACTCTTTTGAGTAAAGCAATATTTTTTTGGTTTCAAAGTGTACCAAAAATTACATTTTTCATACATTCTGTATGAAAATCACAGCAAGCTACAGGAGAAAACCTATTATAATATCCCTAACTAATAAGTGTTGTCAAACTAAGTTCAAGAATTTATTATTTGTAAAGTACATGCTTATTTATATTACATGGTTATTCTGGGTGCTATTAAAGAACTCAGAAGAGACCTTTACCAATATTACTTTAGAAATTTTGTAAAAGAATGTATGTATCCAGATTAAGATAGTAATTTCCATCATCTCCTTATGGTCCTTCCCAGTTTAATCACTCATCTGCAAAACCACTGTCATACACCTATTACCATTTGCTGGTTTTGTCTCTATTCTCAAACTTCATATAAATGGAATCATACAATGTCTTTTCATTTTTCCAGCATTTCGTTTGCTCAATACAAGACTAGCCTTTCTATAACTTATTAAAATGGGAGAAATAAAGATTATAAACTGTATATGGCAAGGGCTGTGTTTACTTAATTTTTATAACATGCCTACCTTATAAAATATAAATGTTTTTATGTATATAGCACTTCAGTGGAGTTGTTTAAAGATGGAATAGGCTGTGCTAGCTTCGACAGCACATATACTAAAATTGGAAATATGGAATGGGCTATCTTTAGAGACAACTTGGAGGGACTGTAACCACTGGTCCAAATAAACACTTGGTTGAGACAATGTGGAAGAGATTTAAATATATATTCAAGCTATATATACCAATTCAAAGTATGAGACATTTTTAGAAAAAAATCAGTCCCAGCTGGACTCACCTTTGTGGTGTCATGTGCATTCAATATGCCTTCTACAATGTCACATAGATCCATGTGTAATTCCTGTAAAAACAGAAACCCAAAGAAGTAATTAGAAAAAAGCAGATATCATTTTTATTAGTCAGTGACTAAGTATATGATGTTGGGCTTCCCTGGTGGCTCAGAGGTAAAGAGTCTGCCTGCCAATGCAGAACACATGGGTTCAGTCCTTTGGTTGGCAAGATCATATGGAGAAGGAAATGACAACCCACTCCAGTATTGGTGCCTGGGAAATCCTATGGACACAGGAGCCTAGCCAGACTACAGACCATGGGGTTGCAAAAGAGTCAAACACAACTTAGCATCCAAACAACAAGAGTATATGATATTTTGGTCAAATATTTACAATACATTCAGTTTATTAAATTTTCTAAGGCAAATTCTCTTCCCAATTTTGTACTTTTAACTATAGATATTTTGAGTAGCATAATATAGCAACTAGAAGTCAGAGCAAATCCTTTATTCTTAATCTCTTTAAAAACTTTATTCACTCCATTTCCCTGTTGGCATGAAGTTTACATGCACTAAAATGTATACACAATCAGAATTTACCGGGATATCATCGGTGCGGTTATCCTTCCAGACCTCTAAGAGTGCAACCACCATGTTTCTCAGTTCAACCCTGGAGAGAACTCCATCACGGTCAACATCGAACACCTTGAAGCAAACTAAACAAAAGAAACTCTTTTGGAGGGAAATCACTTTTATACTCTGAAGTACAATACATATTAGTAGAAGTTGCCCTAGTAAAATTACTAAGTTTCTCAAGCAAGTATATCTTGGATTAAGTTCTCATCTGGAGCGGACTATGTCATGGAAGTCCTCTGAATTTGTAGGGCTTCTTGCACACATTTCTAAGTCTCTCTCTCCCAATCATTAACCAGGCTGGAGAACCCTATCCTTTCCCTAAATCTAGAGCTAAATTCCTTATTAACTGAAAAATATTAATAAGATGCAAGTTACTATACATTATCTTGCAGATTTTGAGGTGGTAATTCAAGCCTTTAATTTCCAATATTTAAAAACTGATCATTTCACAGGTGATTCTCACAATGCTGAAAATACTCCATCTACATTAAGAATCAACAACAAGCTGGTACATTTGGCCCTCCATGCCCATGCGTTCCACATTCCCAGATTCAATCACAAAACAAAAATATATAAAAATTAAAAAAAAAATCTTCAGAAAGCTCCCAAGAGTAAAACTTGAACTTGCCACACACTGGCAACTATTTACATAGCATCTACATTGTATTTATAACTATTTACATTGTATTAGGTATTATAAGTAACCTAGAAATGATTTAAAGTTACATAAGAATATGTACATAGTTATATGCAAAAACTCTGCCATTTTATATAATAATTGAGTATTCATGGATTTTGGTGTCCTGGGGGGTCCCAGAACCAACTCCCAGCTGATAGTGAGAGATAACCATACAAAGATATTCCCTCTCCAGTGTAATTAAAGGCACACTCAAATTTTTTTTTTTTTTTTTTGCTAAAGAACAAGTTCAACTCTTCAATTTTTGTTTATATACAACAGGCTAACAGAAATACTAACATTTGCTAATTAACACCAAATGAATCACTCTAGCTTATTAACTTGCACTAGCAAAAAACAATTTAAAAAAAAAATTTAAGGCAATAGTAAACTCCAACTGAGAAGCAAAGATGTCAGTCTCTTTATTATTTGAACTTTAATGGAAACAAATAATCTATCATAAAGTCATGCTGGAATAATGGTATACAATATCAAAGAAGAAAAAAGAAATTTAACAAGTAGCATATCCAAAACAGGCAACATTTGTGAAACTGTATTTTTGAAAGACACAGAGATAATGACTTTTGTAAATATATTAGAATTAGATTCCAATTAAATGTAAACTGTTATGTTTTCTCAAATATGGTTAAGATTTATTAAAGCAATATACTAATGCTTATAAATTATGGCATAACATTTTTAGCTAGGTTTAAAAGATTTTAGTATTTAATAAAATTGTGTTTTGATCATAAATTTCATTTTGTTAATATTAATGTATAGAAGTGAGAGAAAATAAATTATAATTCAAGTCATGTAAGACACAAAATTTTCCATACAGACTACCAGAAAATATTTTCTAAATGCTTAACATTTTCAAAGATATCATGATCGATGTAGTTCATTTATCATGAACTGCACCTTCATCTGGAAAATCAACCCCATTACTAATGACAAAGATTCCAAATCACTCCACAGTTTAAAAAAAAAGAAAAAAGAAGATGACTAAACCCTTACAATGACCTCACTAGAACTTCAACATAGATATTTGCCAAAGTAATGAAAATTTAAGCTTTAATCCACAGATGATTTCTACATGAATGAATGCTTATATTTTTCTCCGTATTGTTTGCAAATTTTGTGACAATGTTTAACACACTCACATTTTTGTCTTTCAGCCAAAGGTCCTCTGCAACAGGCTGATAACCCACAGGATATCTCCTTAAAATCTATGTGATTGTCACGATTTTCATCAAAAGCATTAAACAAACCTATAAAATAGGAAAAGACAACATAAATCAGAATCAACAAATTTCCTAATGTTAATGACATGTTTATGAAAGGAGGCATGACTTTTCCCCATAAACTACTGAATTAAAAATAAAAGTTTATCAGTAGCTCCCATTGTCTCAGGAAGTTTTTTTTTCCTGATATAATTATAAAACTTAACTTTTTTTTTAACAGAAAATACATTACTATCATTTAGTGTTTGGTTCTGTCTGCCTGCCTATCTCTTATCTGATATCAACTCCTATAGCTAAAAATGACTATAGTATGTAAAAAAATAAAAACAAATTTAAAAAATTAAGAACCAGAAAAAAAAAAAAAGTCAAGAGACCACAACTATCCTTATTTGGAAAGGATGAGAAGAAAAAGGAAAAAAGAAGAAAAGTTGAACTGCATACCAAAGATATACTGTGCTGTTATTTATAAGCTACATTAAGCTCTTTCATGAGGCAAAAAAAATAATAATACAGTATAAGAGAAAGAAATTCTGTATTGCAGTCTTCTTTGTGCTACTTAATATTATAAATATCTTAAACTTCAGAAATAAAAGCGCATTTATAATATAATCTTGTAGTTTTCAAACTTTTTATAAAACATAGAAATGAAATAATTTTGTTTTCAAATAAAATGACTTATCACTCTCTAGTTCTAAAAAGGTTAAAACACAACTGCACTTCTGAAGTAGGTGATGTCCTATCTGTTCTGGTTCCCCTATCAAGTATTTCTGAAATACACTGGGAATGTGAAGAATACAGATAGTCTACAAGACTCTACTTCTGTGCCCTCAGTTTAAAGAGAAGAAAAAGCAAAACTAAGGAGGAGTTAAACGACTTGCCAAAAGTAAGTTTAAAAAGGTCTGAACCAGAAGAAAAACCCAGGCATTCAGACTCCATATGTGGTTTTTGTGATATCACCCAACGACTACTGTTTACATATCCATCTTTTTAAGTGATAGCAATGAGAAATTTAGGGCTAAGTGGGAACTGTAGATATGGTCCAGTCCAGTGGTTTCCTAATCTTTTTTTGGGTGAGGGAAGGAGTGATAACAACAGTGGAACCTTTTTCTTCTTCTTTTTTTATTTTTGCTGTGCCACACACAGGACCCTACTTCTCAACCAGAAATTGAACCCAGGCCCTTGGCAGTGAAATCAAGGAGTCCTAACCGCTGGACTGTCAGGGAATTTCCCCAGTGAACCTTCTTACGTAAAAGAAAAATTGTGGAGGTTCTTGAGCTAAGGCAGAGGTGGGGCTGTATGTGGAAGTCCAGAGCTTTGCCTGCTCAGTGGCCACCCCCCTAATTTCTGCACTATAGGAGTGAGTTTCTGAGGCACCCATAGGAGCAGCTTCATAACCACTGTCACGGTCAAAACATTTTATATATGAGGATATATAGGTGAGAGGGAGGTTTCCCAGGTGGCCCTAGTGGTAAAGAACCTACTTGCCAATGCAGGAGCCACAAGAGAACCTAGTTCAGTTCCTGGGTTGGGAAGATTCCCTGGAGGACGGCATGGTAACCCACGCCAGTATTCTTCCTGGAGAATCCCACGGACAGAGGAGCCTGGCGGGCTACAGTCCATGGGGTCAAAGAATTGAACATGACTGAGTGACTAATTAGCACATACATACAGATGGGAGAGCTAAACTGACTTATGCAAGGTTACATAAGTAGAACAGGACGCTCAAGACTATAATCTTAATTCCCAATTTAATTTTCCTCCCCACCAAACAAACTATTTGCAAGAAACCTGCAAACCCATAACATTATGGTCTTTTAGAGTTAAGACATATTGGTTAGAAATAAAAGATGGTCTCGTGTGTTTAGCAAGGAACATCACAGAAACAGAATGATTCCTACCTTCACTTAGAGATGGACGAATTGGTGGTGAAACCAATGGGCCAAATGTCTCTAAATCGAATCGTCCAGTTCGGGATTGAGCCTTCAGCAACCAATAGCGTTTCTCCAGATCAATGATGTCTGATTCCTCCACTGAGAGTCAAATCAAACAAGATCATAAAACCTCAGTCTTCTCTTCTAGGCAGTTAGTTAGCTCATCCTGATAATGTAACTTCTAAGGATATATTTTAATTTCCCAGTTATAACTGCTAAAAACTACCTAAAACAAAACTCTGAAAGACAAACACATTATACCTAAAATGAAATGAAAAGTAAGTCAAATGAACATAAAACAGGTTTTAAAATGGAATTTTTTTTCCCAGTGGGCTGTTTTAAGTCCAACATGTAAAACAGTAAACAACTGAGATTTTTCATTCTGGTTTCCTACAACATTTTTATCGGTACTCATTTTTGGTAATATTCAATCTCTATCCTGGATTTGATGATTTTATATAAATATATAAATATTTTTATAAATATCATATAAATAAATATATATTAATTATAATTATATTTATATATAAATATAGTATATAAAATATATTTCATATATTATAATTATATTATTATATACTAATATAATTATAATTAATGTATAATATAAATTATATAAACATATATTATATAAAATATTATATAAAATATTAGAAATATATAAAAATATTTATTTATATACTATATATATATATATATTTTCTTTCCTGGCTATACTGTAAACATCCTAACAGAAGGATCCCATGTCTGATTCATTCTGTTGATATGGTAACTACTTACACATTCAATACTTAATAAAGAAACGAAAAGGAATAGGATAAAAGATGTTAAAAGTAATGAAGTTCCCTTCGATGTTCACCTGAAACTATCACAAAACATTGTTAATCGGCTATATCCCATAAAGTTAAAAGATATATATTAAAAAAAAACAAAAATTATGAAGTCAATAAATGAGAAAGAAAGTAGGTTAGAATTTATAATGTGATAGGTAATAGGGGCATCATGAAAACATGAACAACTTTTTCTCCTCATTCATCAGAAAATGCATTTTCTTTAAAAAAAAAAAAAAATATCACAGATAAGCTCTAACTATGGTTACATTCTATATGTGTGGTTTTTTTCCTTCCAAGAAACAAAGACTGAAAAAATTACTAGAATCTCAGTGACCTGTAAGGCAATATCAAAAGTACAGCAAGGCTCCCCTGGTGGCTCAGTAGTGAGAGAGCCCACGGGCCAGATCCCTGGTGCAGGAAGATCCCACATGTCGTGAGGCAACCAAGCACACGTGCCATGAGCACCGATCTGTTCTCCAGAGCCTGTGCTCTGCAACCACTGGATCCTGCTCACTCTGGAGCCCGTGCTCCGCGAGAGAAGCCCACGCACCGCAACGAGAGAGCAGCCCTCACAACTGGGGAAAAGCCTGCGCAGCAGCAGGGGTTCAGCACAGCCAAAAACAAAATAAAATTTTTTTTAAAAGCACAGCATACATATTATCGGGGGTCCCAGAAAAGAGTGGGCAGAAAATGTTTAAAACAATTAACAACTGAAAAATCTTCAAATTTGATAAAAACTATAATCCTATAATCCAGAAGTTCAATGAACCCTGTGTAAGAAAAATTCAAAGAAAACCAAACCAAGGTAAGATGTGATCAAATTGTTGATAAAGAAACAAATCTCTAAAGCAGCATGAAAGGGGAGAAAAAATACATTATAACCAGGGGAATTAAGCAATGATTTCTCTTCAGAAACAAGGCAGCCGGAAGACAATGGGGGCGGGGGGAGGGGAAGAGGATCAAAAAGGAGTAAAAAACTAAAACCTTATTAATCTCAAATTCTATAACTTATGAAAACTCCTTCAAAAATAAAGGTAAAATAAAGCATTTTTTTTTTGCAAACAAAAGCTGAGAGAATTCATCAACAGCAGAACTATACCAAAAGGAATATAAAAAGATGATCTTCAGATTAAGTTAAGTGATACCAGATGGAAACCACTATCTATACAAAGGAATGATGAAAACAGGAAATGCTCGGCTCCTAAAGTCCACTTGATATCATTAATCATAACAGATTGTGGGTGGGCGTTTAGCTGCAGCTTTGGTTAGATGAAGTATACCTCTAGTTCAAACGTTCTGAAGGTAAGCTCATATTTCTATTCCAGAGAGCCCAGAAACTACCAGTTTTTGAATCTAGAGGTCTACAAATTCTAGCCTCATTGGCTGCATGCATGTTTGTATGAACAATATTTTATTAGCACACAACATTTACATACATAGTTTATGGTTGCTAATCTGTTACAATGGCAGAGTTGAATAACTGTAATGAAGAGCCATATGGCCCACAAGTCTGAAATACTTACTGCCTTTTTAAGAATATGTGTGCCATCCTTGAATTGAAATTGCACAACCACAAGACTCCAATTCTATAAAATGACAGCATCTGAGGACCATAGAGTCTTCAGACTGCAACCTTCAAGATTCTGAGACTTCAAAACTGTGAGTCCATGAAATTGCCAACCCATGAAACTGCCTAGCTTCAGTCTCAGCAAAATTTCCACAGGGCAGAACTACTGGCTGGAGATGATTAACTCCTGACAGTATGAGGGTTACATGGGCAGAGATCTCAAGGAGGCAAGGGTCCAATCATGGAGAAAAAAACACCAAGAAGGAACAAGGATAGAGGCTTTGAGATGAAAGCATGCCTCGAAAGCTCAAGGAAGAGAAAGAACAAGAGTGGCTAAAGTGAAGTTAGTAAGCGGAAGGAATCATAATAGTAGTAAGGAGAGAGTAGTAGGAGATAAAGTCAGCAAGAAAACAGTGGTCAGATTATACAGGTCACTGGAAGGATTCTGATTTTAAGTGAAACTGTGAACCACTGGAGGGTCTGAAGCAGAGGAATGCCATAATCCAACCAATAAACACCACTTTCGACTGCTGAGTTAGGAATAGCCTGGTGGGCAGCTAAGAAGAGAAGTGTGTTTAAATCAATACATGCAGTTAAAAAACATAAAGACTATAATAGATTAACAAGTACAAGACATACAATTCATAAAAATGGGGAGAACTTTTCACTAAGAATAAAATGTCATTTGAAAAGAACAATTTAAACAGAATCATGCTACTTCTCTACTTCAAAACTTCTTAACCCTCTTTTCCAAGATACCTGCATGGCTATTTCCACAACTCCTTCAGATCTTTTCTCTTATGTCACATTCTCAGATCTTCCAAAGTCCATCCCATCCAATGACATTCCTCCACCCCTTTCCTTCTTTATTTACTTTGCTCTCTACGACTCATTTGTTTTGTTTATTGCTGTCTCCTTCAACTAGAACATATACTCCTTGTAGGCAGGTTTTTGGGTCTATTTTATTCTTTGCTATGTTCTAAAACTTAAAATACCTGGTACATTTTGAGCACTCCGTAAATTTTTTTAATGGACAAATAGCTTACAAGTTACCTGAGAAGACAAGAACAATGTATTTTAAATTTCCAGTGACTTCAAAGCATTCATTCTTACACTATTTCTTAGCAGTTTTAATAAAAATTTCAGGGAAAAACTTGTCCTCATCAGCAAGATATCTAAGAGATAGTCAAATCAACATAAATATCATAGCCATAAAAACTGGTTAATAAATGAAAACATATTCCACCAACTTACTTAAAATTTTAAGAAAAAAAACTACTCCTTTGGCTTGACCTTCAAGGGGCTCCCAGGACAGAAAGCTAATGTGTCTGTTTTTCCTTCCTATCCCCTACTCTACTCTGATGCTATTTCTAAGATCTGAAAGAGAATATTTACTTAAAGGACCTAGGAATGACTTTCTTTTGAAAACAAAAAATAAAGAGAACAAAATTTTGTACACATCATCTTATACGTCAGTAAATGAAAGAAGTGAGATTTTCAGAAAGACACTGTTCTAATTTATTCTTAAGTAGAAATAAAAGTTCATCGGAATAACTATACACCTGTCATAGCTGAAAATAAAAAAGACTTTGAGACATGTACCTGGAGTCAAGTACATTGATTCTAATTAGTCCCCACAATTTACAAAGACGAATGCTCTCCTGGAAAGTTCTTGCCTTGCCTATCCTAGAACAGATATTCTTGAAACCTATGGAGAAGGAGTCCAAGAGCAACAGTGAAGTTACCCTACACTTGTAAGGGCTTCCCTGGTGGCTCAGACTGTAAAGAATCCACCTGCAAAGCGGGAGACCTAGGTTTGATCCCTGGCTCTGAAAGATCCTCTGGAGAAGGAAATGGCAGCCCACTCCAGTATTCTTGCCTGGAAAATCCCATGGACGGAGGAAACTGTCAGGCTACAGTCCATGGGGCTGCAAAGAGTCGGACACTACTGAGTGACTAAGTCGGTAGTAGTGACACTACTGAGTGACTAAGTCAGAAAGCAGTCACATTCCACTTCCCACTTCTTGAAGTAAAGGAAACTAATCACTTATTATTTACTAAAAGTAATAAGTAGCTGAGTGATAAGGATATAAGATAATGTATTTCATGAAGTTAAAAAATGAAAATACTAATAACACTAAATTGATTTTAAAATTTGATGTTACTTGTTTTTATTAAACTAGTGATATATTTTGCTGCATGAAAAATATTAAAAATGTAGGTAATTTAAAAAAGGAAAAGGAAACATAGTTCTTTGCCTTCATTTAACTATAATCATAAAGGTACTTGATTGTCACCTGGATTGTTTGGGAAGATTACATCTAATAATTTCATTCTATCATCTATACCATTGTATGATTTTTCACACTACACAAAATCCTAGTTCAGAAGGGGTTTTTTTATGCTATGCTTCATGGCTTGCAGGATGCAGAATCTCAATTACCCAACTAGGGACTGAACTCAGGCAGTAACAATGAAAGTGCTGAATCCTAACCATCAGGGAACTCCCCCTAGTTCACAGTTTTAAATAATCAATGGGATAAATTCATTTTTAAGATTTTACAGAAAAATCATCAAAAGTGAGTGAAAGTCACTCAGTTGTGTTCGGCTCTGTGACCCCATGGACCATACGGTCTATGGAATTCTTCAGGCCAGAATACTGGAGTAGGTAGCCTTTCCCTTCTCCAGGGGATCTTCCTGACCCAGGAACTGAACAGAGGTCTCCTGCATTGCAGGAGAATTTTTTTTTTTTTTTACCAACTGAGCTATCAGGGAAGCCCAAAATCATCAAAAGAGATGACACCAAAAAAGATACAATTTTCATACAAGGTACATGTCTCAGGTACATACAATATAACTATCATATATTTTTTCCTATTTAACCAAATAACAAATATATTACATCCATACTACATTCATTACTATATTGTAACCTCTTGATGAATCAACTTTTGCAAAGGTTCAATTACTTTGTAACTGGAATTGATTTTTAAAATTATATGAAACTTCTATGAGTTGTCAGCTGAACTGCTGAGAAGAAAAATAACTAACTTTATTTTCACTTAAAGAAGTCAGAGGTAATAATTGTAGTACTCACTCTATTTGCAATTCAAAAATCAATACCAAAACTTCTACTTTATTTGCTAAACAGGAATGAATTTATCACCCATCTATGGGTATAATTTTTTCTGGTTCACAACAGTAGCATAACATATTCCCAACAGTCTTGGCCTGCCCTTTGGGCCAACCTAATCAAGTCCCACCTTACCGGAAGGCTCCAGCTGCAGAAACTGCTTTTTAATGCCAGAATTGGATTCTCATTTAAAAACCAAAACAAGGCCCAGCAAAATACCAAGTATTTTCAAAGAATAACACAGTTCTGCAACCTTTCTGAGAAAGCAACCTGTTCTCAAAAGCAATGACCTTCTGCAATCTACTTAAGCCTTACATCATTACAATCAGATAAGAGGATAATGAAGAGGATATTGAAGAAGGGACATGAAGATTTACTAGGCAGTTGATGGCCTAAGAATCACTCAAGTACTTTTTTCTTACACAAAGGAGATCTTAACACTGCAAACTAAAATGTGGCAAGGTAATATAATATGTATATTTTAGTTGAGATAAATGCTAAAATAGAGACTATATAAATTTGACTCAGATAAGAAAAGAAAAACAATGAAAAAGAGTTCAATGGCCCTAAAATTAGCCCCAATATTTATAAATTACCTCAGGATCTAGATTCTACTATTTGAAACACACATTTACAGAAAGAATTAGCACACATATTTTATTCTAAATAATATACCTGAACTCTATGAAAATATGATCATCATTAAGGAAAAAAATTCTCAATTTAAAACACAGTCCTTAAAATTCACAGTTCTTCTAATCACCCAATTCACTGCTGGTAAATGGGCAATCATTCAATGATCTTGCTGGATGCAGTGAAATTAATTATTAAAGAGAAATTCAAAATAATAATCATTTGAAGGTATCCCAAGGGTGGAAAAAAAGGAAACTGGAAAAGTGAGCCTGCAAGGCTGTCCAAAGTAAGTCTGAGGAAGATGGCTTACCACAACCACAACTATCACATGACCACCTCCCTTTACCTGCAATCACAAACTACTCATAAAAGATTAAAGAAACAAAATGACCGCGTGTCAATAAACTGTCTTCAAATCCTAAAGTGATAACAATAATATGCACTCTGGATTCTAATATCCCAATTTCAGCACCTCTTAGCTATTTGATCTTGAAAAAAGTTTCTTTAATTCTTCATAGCTGTGGTTTCCTCATTTTTGGAATGGAGATAAAATGAACTTCGGAGGTGGCACAGGCTTAAATGAGACAAAGTACAAGGAACACAGTGCTTCCTTAGTAAGTGCTCAACCTGCATGTGGTAAATTGAAACCTTCCAAAGCATTTTTTTGGGGAGGAAAAGAAAAAACAGGAGCAATAGTCAAGATCATTTAATATTTGGCAAACATTCATAAAAACATTTTATGTGTCTGACATTGTGTTAAAAATTAGACATGATTCTGAACAAAATAATTGTATTTAGATTCTAGTAGAAGAGAAAATAGGTCATTTTAATCTAGTGTGGAAAGAACAATGAAGGAATAGAGACAAGAGTTTTCAGAGAGCACATGAGCAGATAGGCCCTGGAAGTCTTGATATTAAAAGAAGTACACACAGAACATCTAAAGATTGACCAGGGAAAGGAAAAAAGAGTGTAGCAGAAGGATATTACAAACAAAGGCAAAAACACATGTAAAACTCTCTATGGAAAACAGGTAGCATTAGGTTGGTGCAAAAGTAATTGCAGTTTTGCAATGTTGCACTTTGCCATTTGAGTATATGTGCTGCCGAAGCAAGCACTGTACTTTGCCAGTTGATCCTGGAATGTATTCTTAAATAAATATGGCTATGTTATACATCATTTTAATGTGCATTTCTCACTTTACTTTTTTTTGCTAATGACCTATTACTTGATGTGTATTTTATATTTATTTTATACTAGGGAAATGATGTCAGACAAAAAGCAAATTTGAGTTATTTTCTTATTTGCATTTAAAATAGGTCATACAGCAACAGAGATAACTTGCAACATCAACAATGCATTTGGTCCAGGACCTGCTAACAAACGTACAGTGCAGTGGTGGTTCAAGAAGTTTTGCAAAGGAGACAAGAGCCTTGAAGATGAGGAGTGTAGTGGCCAGCTATCAGAAGTTGATAACAACCATTTGAGAACAATCATCAAACTTGATCCTCTTACAACTACTTGAGAAGTTGCTGAAGAACTCAACATTGACCACTCCATAGTCATTTGGCATTTGAAGCAAATTGGAAAGATGAAGAAGCTCGATAAACGTGTGCTACATAAACTGACAGCAAATTTAAAAACTCATCATTTTGAAGTGTTGTCTTCCTCTATTTTACCCAACAAAATAAACCATTTCTTGATCGGATTGTGATGTGCAACAAAAAGTGGATTTCATAAGACAACCAGCGACGACCACCTCACTGGCTGGACTGAGAAGCTCCAAGGCACTTCCCAAAGCCAAACTTGAATGAAACAAAGGTCATGGTCACTGTTTGGTGGTCTGCTGCCTGTCTGACCCACTACAGCTTTCTGAATTCTGGCGAAACATTACATCTGAGAAGTATGCTCTGCAAACTGATGAGAAAACTGCAATGACTACAGCTGGTACTGGTCAACAGAACGGGCCCAATTCTCCACGACAAGGACTGACAGCACATCATACAATCAATGTTTCAAAAGTTGAATGAAGTGGGCTATGAAGTTTGCCTCATCGCCATATTCACGTGACCTCTTGCCAACTATCACTTCTTCAAGGATCTCAACAGCTTTTGCAGGTAAAATGCTTCCACAACCAGGAGGAGGCGGAAAACACTTTCTAAGAGTTCCTAGAATCCCAAAGCACAGATGTTTACACCACAGGAATAAACAAACTTAGTTCTTGTTGGCAAAAATGTATTGACTGTAATGGTTCCTATTTTGATTAATAAAAGATGTGTTTGAACCTAGTTATAATTATTTAAAATTCATGGTCTGAAACTGCAGTTACATTTGCACCAACCTAATAATAGGACAGATAAGCAAAAACAAAGAATAACGTTGTATTCTGCTACAATTCAAAAAAAGAAAAAGGAGAACCTATAAGCAGGATTTATGCTATGGACCCATAATAAAAGACAAAAAACAAGAAAGAACTTCACTTTCCAGTGAGTGACACCTCCCCACGCCCTGTCAAAAAAAAAAAAAAAGGAATGTTAAAGATGGCAATTCAACCTAGAATTAGTAGACAGTTTAGTTCAAATGTAGACATTCCAAAGGTTAGCATCTAAAGGATGAACCTTTAAACTCAAGCAGAGCTTCCAAACTGTGTTTAGATAGGACTATGCATGTACAATGGGTTTTCCTGGTGGCTCAGAGGTTAAAGCGTCTGCCCGGAATGCGGGAGACCTGGGTTCGATCCCTGGGTCGGGAAGATCCCCTGGAGAAGGAAATGGCAACCCACTCCAGTATTCCTGCCTGGAGAATCCCATGGACGGAGGAGTCTGGTTGGCTACAGTCCACGGGGTTGCAAAGAGTCAGACACGACTGAGCGACTTCACTTTGACATGTATGTACAATAGTAGGGGATTCAATATACTAAATTTGTAAAAAGCTGATTAAAACAAATTACATTTTGAGTTTATAGTCTGTGTCTCCAAAATTCAACACTACGTGATGCTAAATAATCATGAACAAAATGGGTGAGGAAAGCATATTACAAGAAAAAAACCAAATGATTAGTTAAGTCTTAGAAAGTAGAATCTTCTTTCAGATATCAATAATAATGATGACAACAACAACAAAATCTGTACAAACTCTTTCAAATATTTAAACTATATAGAAAATGTTTATGTTATCTATACATGTTCTCCAATTTGGAATATCATCAAAATGTGTAAAAATTAACTTGTCAATAAAACACTGTATATATATATATATATATATATATATATATATATATTAACATTTGACAAAAAAGATCTTTTTAGGAAATCTAATCGTAGGTATTTAAGTAGCAAATTACAAAATAAAAACATATCATAAAAATCTGTATAAAAACTTGATAAAAACCTGTTTAACAACTTGACCTTTTGGCTGAAGTTCTAATTCATTAAATTCCCTGGCAGTCCAATAGTTAGGGTTCAGTGCTTTCACTGAGTCCCTGGTTGGGGAACTAAAATCCTGCACTGTGGGTGGCATGGCCAAAAATCCAAAAAGTTCTCATTCAATTTCTTAAATTTAAATAAAAGGTAAAGTAACAATAGTTTGGAATCTTAAGTTCTAAAAATTACTGGCCATGAAAAAACCTAAAGTCTTGAATAAATCAAATCAGTTAATTATTCTAAACTCTGTACTGAATATGCAGTATTCAGTGTATAATAATATAAAAAGTGCCTCAGTTTCATCTGTGATATATATAAAAGAGAAAAAATTTGATTAAAAATGGCAGTATGTTCAACTTACTGGACTTCAAGTTTTACTTTAGAATAGTATGTGAAAAAGTAACTAAATGCAATTGTACTCTAACATAAATGTTATTTACAAGTGAAAACTTATAACTCCTTTTTGTTTCCTAGATACCCTGGCTTATTACACAAATTTTAATGGAATCACTGATGCTTTAAAATAAATGTCTACTTATAAATGATAAGTTAATAACATTCTCTATTTTTATCCCAATTTTCCACATTCCTAATATACTATTTGAAAAATTTAATGTACCAAATATTTTTGAGTGGAAAACCCTGCCAAGTGGTCCACAGTGAACTGCTTTGCCAGAAACTTAGAATTTAAACTAATACAATAAATCACAGTCATCAGAATATAAACCTGCCCATGTCAGAATTTCTATAAGAAATTTAGCAGTAATTCTGATTTTATGATAATGCTTTCATAGGAAAGTTCACTAAGAAAGCAGCTATTTGCTGAAGCCAGGAGCAACTGAGCTGTCTGTTACACCTTTATTTTCATAAATTGTAAAGGAAAGCAAATTGGTAAGGAAAACATTTTCTTCCTATTGACACGGATGAGTTAATTCTTGTAGTGATCCACAGTCCTGTTAGAAAATTGCTTGTCCCCAAAACAATGACTCTCTGAGAAAGTGGGATGACGCTCACTGACATTTCCTAGCCAAGCGTTCACTAACACAAGAGGATGAAGGGAATCCCTTGGTGGTCCACTTGTTAGGACTTTGTGCTTCCAATGCAGGGGGCACAGGTTCAATCTCTGGTCAGGGAACTAAGATCTCACATGCCTTGCGGCACCTCCAAAAAAAAAAAAAAAGAGGATGCATATTCATTGTAAGGCACCCATTCTATACCAGGCACAATGCTGAGTCCTTTAAAAAAAGTAGTATCTCACGTAGCACCATATGCTACCAGAAATGCTGCTTCAGCATAAGGATTATTTTGAGTTGAAGGCAAATGAGAAGCAGCAGATATAAGAATAGCCCTATAGTTCCCCCTACTGGCCTAATTTTAAAAAGATGGCTTCCCGACCCCTCTACCTGCACCCAGGGAAAGGAGCAGTGACCTCCACAAGAGACTGAGCCAGACCTGCCTTTGAGTGTTTGAGGGTCTCCTGTGGAGGCACGGATCAGCAGTGTTCTGCTTCGAGGACAGGGCCTCTGGCTGCAGTAGACCTGGGAGGCGCGGTGTATGGCATAAGTCCTCTTGGAGGAGGTCACCATTAGCTTCACTATAGAGCCGCTGAGCAGACGACAAACTGGAGAACAATTATAACAAAGACGTTCTCGCACTCTTGGAAAAGTTCTGGTGCCCACAACAGATTTCCCAACCTGGGGATCCAGCAAAAGGACTGAGAACCCCCAGGGAATCTGACTTTGAAGGACAGTGGGATTTGATTACAGAACTTCCACAGGACGGGGGAAACACCCTAGGAGGGCACAAACAAAACAGTGTGCACACCAGGACCCAGGAGAAAGGAGCGGTGAGCCCACAAGAGACGGAGTCAGACTCACAAGGGAGAGCCCAGGAATCTCCGGCTGAGATGCGTGTCGACAGGAGCCGGCCTCGAGGTCAGAGGCACTGACTACAATAGCCCTGAGAGCTGCAGCACGCTGGCCTAAGTCCTTCTGCAGGAGGCCGTCATTATCCCTACCATAGTTTGGCCTCACTGAGAGATGAACTACCCAGGTCAGTAGGTGACCAAGATGCTACTGAAGAAGAGTGGAGAAATAACTCCAGACAGCATGAAGAGGCTGAGCCAAAATGGAAACAACATCCAGTTGGATGTCTGGTGGTGAAAGTAAAATCTGATGCTATAAAGAACAATAAATACTGCATAGGAATCTGGAATGTTAGGTTCATGAATCAAGGTAAACTGTAAGTGGTCAAATAGGAGATGGTAAGAGTGAATACTGACATTTTAGGAATCAGTGAACTAAAATGGATAAGAATAGGTGAATTTACTTCAGATGACCATTATACCTACTACTGTGGGCAAGAATCCCTTAGAAGAAATGGAGTAGCCATCACAGTCAACAGGAGTCTGAAATGCACTACTTGGGTGCAATCTCAAAAATGATGGAATGATCTCTGCTCATTTCCAAGCCAAACCACTCTGTATCACAGTAATTCAAGTTTATGCCCCAACCACTAATGTGGAAGAAGCTGAAGTTGAACGGTTCTATGACAACCTATAAGACCTTCTAGAACTACCACCAAAAAAAGATGTCCTTTTCATCACAGGGGACTGGAATGCAAAAGTAGGAAGTCAAGAGATACCTGGAGTACAAGTTTGGCCTTGGAGTACAAAATGAAGCAGGGCAAGAGTTTTGCCAAGAGAACACACTGGTCGTAGCAAACACCCTTTTCCAATAACACAAAGAGACAACTCCATACATGGATATCGCCAGATGGTCAATACCAAAATCAGACTTTTATATTCTTTGCAGCCAAAGATGGAGAGGCTCTATATAGTTAGCAAAAACTAGACTGGGAGCTGACTGTGGCTCAGATCATGAATTCCTTATTGCAAAATTCAACTTAAATTGAAGAAAGTAGGGAAAACTACTACTAGGCCATAACAGTATGACCTAAATCAAATGCCTTACGATTATACAGAAGTGACAAATAGATTCAAGGGATCAGATCTGATAGAATGCCTGAGGAACTATGACCAAAGGTTCATAACACTGTACAGGGGGCAGTGATCAAAACCATCCCCAAGAAACAGAAATGCAAAAAAGGCAAAATGGTTGTCTGAGGAGGCCTCACAAATAGCTGAGAAAAAAAGAGAAGCTAAAGGCAAAGGAGAAAAAGAAAGACATACCCATCTAAATGCAGAGTTCCAGAGAATAGCAAGGAGAGAGAAAAAAGCCTTCCTCAGGGACCAATGCAAAGAAATAGAGGAAAATAATAGAATGGGAAAGACTAGAGATCTCTTCAAGAAAACTAGAGATATCAAGGGAATATTTAATGCAAAGATGGGTACAATAAAGGACAGAAACAGTATGGCCTGCAGAAGATAATAAGAAGAGGTAGCAAGAGTACACAGAAGAACTATACAAAAAAGATCTTAATGACTCAGATAACCATGATAGTGTGATAACTCACCTATACATTCTGGAGGGCCAAGTCAAGTGGGCCTTAGGAAGTATTACTACGAACAAAGCTAGTGGAATGATGGTATTCCAGCTGAACTATTTCAAATCCTGAGAGATGATGCTGTTAAAGTGGTGTACTCAATATAACAGCAAATTTGGAAAATCCAGCAGTGACCACAGTACTGGAAAAGGTCAGTTTTCATTCCAATCCTAAAGAAAGACAGTGTCAAAGAATGTTTAAGCTACCGCACAACTGTACTCATTTCACACACTAGCAAAGTAATGCTCAAAATTCTCCATGCTAGGCTTCAACAGTACACGAACCAAGTATTTCCAGATGTTCAAGCGGGATTTAGAATAAGCAGAGGAATCAGAGATCAAAATGCCAAAATCCATTGGATCATAAAAAAAAAGCAAGAGAATTCCAGAAAAACAACTACTTCTGCTTCACTGACTTATGCAAAAGCCTTTGACTGTGTGCATCACAACAAACTGTGGCAAATTCTTAAAGAGATGGGAATACCAGACCATCTCACTTGTCTCCTGAGAAGCATGTATGCAGGTCAAAAAGCAACTGTTAGAACCAGATATGGAACAATGGATTGGCTCCAAACTGGGAAAGGAGTACTGTATATTGTCACCCTGCTTATTTAACTTATATGCAGAGTACATACATCATGCGAAATCCTGAGCTGGATGAAGCAGAAGTTGAATTCAAGATTGCCAGGAAAGTATCAATAACCTCAGATATGCAGATGACACCACCTTTATGGAAAAAAGTGAAGAGGAACTAAAGATCCTCTTGATGAAGGTGAAAAGGAGAGTAAAAAAAGCTGGCTTAAAACTCAACACTGAAAAAACTAAGACCATGGAGTCCAGTCCCATTACTTCATGGCAAACAGATGGGGAAACAATGGAAACAGTGACAAGACTTTACTTTCTTAGCTTCCAAAATCACAGCAGCCATGAAATTAAAAGACGCCTGCCCCCTGGAAGAAAGGCTATGACAAACCTAGAAAGTGTATTAAAAGCAGAGATACTACTTTGCCAACAAAGTCCATACAGTCCAATCTATGGTTTTTCCGTAGTCATGTATGGATGTGAGAGTTGGACCATAAAGAAGGTTGAGCATTGAATAACCAATCCTTTTGAACTGTGGTGCTGGAGAAGACTCTTGAGAGTTCCTGGACTGCAAGGAGATCAAACCAGTCCATCCTAAAGGAAATCAACCCTGAATATTCATTGGAAGGACTGATGCTGAAGCTCCAATAGTCTGGCCACCTGATGCGAAGAACCGACTCATCAGAAAAGACCCTGATGTTGGGAAAGATTGAAGGCAGGAGGAGAAGGGGACGACAGAGGACGAGATGTCTGGGTGACATTACCGACTCAATGGACCTGAGTTTGAGCAAGCTCCAGGAGACGGTCAAGGACAGGTAAGCCTGGAGTGTACAGTCCACAAGGTTGCAAAGACTGAGCAACTGAACAATAATAACTCTTCTACCAGGAAGAATAAATGTTAATCACCAGAGAAAACTCTAGATTCTTATCAACCTGGAGATGGCACCAGAAGAAAGAATCTACATAACAAATCTTATTAACCAGCCAAATCAACCAAAGGCTTCTCTAGTAGCGCAGACAGTAAAGAATCTGCAGGATTCCCAGGAATGCAGGAAACCCAGGTTCGATCCCTGAGTTGGGAAGATCTTCTGGAAAAGTGTATGGCAAACCACTCCAGTATTCTTGCCTAGAGAATTCCATGGACAGCCCATGGGGTTGCAAAGAGCTGAACACATCTGAGTGACTAACACACATACATCAAGCAATAGTTCTTCCATGTATTTGTTTTCCCACAATGTGCCACCCCTAGCAGCTCAAAGTTCTTTTCCTTTGTTTTGTCACTTCTCCACAAAATTGTTGTTCTTTGCTAAGATGCTATGTAAGCTCAAGCTCTAACCACCCCTTTTGAGTTATTCATCACTAAATGTTCCAGTGTGTAAGTAATTAAGTAAGTAATAAGTAAGCTTATATTTTTCTCTTGTTTTCTGTCTTTTGTTAGTCTAATTTAAAGGTCCCCACCCAAGGAACCCAGGATGAGTAGAGGAAAATACTCTTCCTTCCCTGCCCTCCTTACCACAAATCTATGACGTAAGTTGTATCATTATCCCTGTTTTCCATAGACAAAGTAAGAAGAGGTCTGCAGACTAAATAAGTGGCTCACTGAACTCTGCAAAGAGAGAGGAAAACAATAGAATGAGAAAGACCAGAGATTTCTCCAAGAAAATCAGAGATACCAAGGGAGTATTTCATGCAAAGACAGGCACAATAAAGGACGGAAACTGTATGGACCTAACAGAAGCAGTAGATGTTAAGATGAGGTGGCAAGAATACACAGAACAATAACTATACAAATAAGATCTTAATGACCCAAATAATCATGATGGTATATGATCACTCACCTAGAGCCAGACATCATAGAGTGTGAAGTCAAGTGGCCCTTAGGAAGTATCACTATGAACAAAGCTAGTGGAAGTGATGGAATTCCAGCTGAGCTGTTTCAACTCTTAAAAGATGATGACGTTAAAGTGCTACAGTCAATATGCCAGCAAATTTGGAAAACTTGGCAGTGGGCACAGGACTGTAAAAGGTCACTTTTCATGCCAATCTCAAAGAAGGGCAATGCCAAAGAATGTTCAAACTACCCCACAATGGCACTTAAATCACATGCTAGCAAGTAATGCTCAAAATCCTTCAAGCTAGGCTTCAACAGTACATCAACCGAGAACTTTCAGATGTACAAGCTGAATTTAGAAAAGGTAGAGGAACCAGAGATCAAACTGCCAACATCCACTGGATCATAGAGAAAGCAAGGAAATTCCAGAAAAACATCTACTTCTGCTTCATTGACTACGCTAAACTTTTGACTGTGTGGACCACAACAAATTGTGAAAAATTTCTGAAAGGGATGGAAATATCATACCACCTGCCTCCTGTGAAACCTGTATGCAGGTCAAGAAACAACAGTTAGGACTGAACATGGAACAGCAGACTGGTTCCAAATTGAGAAAGGAGTATGTATATTATTACCCTGTTTATTTAACTTATATGCAGAGTGCAGCACATGCATAATGCCTGGCTGGATGAATCACAAGCTGGAATCAAGACTGCCAGGAGAAATATCAATAACCTCACAAATACAGATGACACCACCCTTATGGCAGAAAGTGAAGAAGAACTAAAGAGCCTCTTGATGAAAGTGAAAGGGGAGAGAGAAAAAGCTGGCTTAAAACTCAACATTCAAAAACTAAAATCATGGCATCTGGTCCCAGCACTTCATAGCAAATAGATGGGGAAACAAAGGAAACAGTGATGACTTTTTTTAGCTTCCAAAATCATTGCAGATGGTGACTGCAGCCCTGAAATTAAGACACTTGCTCTCTGGAGGGCTTCCCTGGTGGCTCAGCTGGTAAAGAATCTGCCTGCAATGCAGGAGACCGGGGTTGGATCCCTGGGTTGGGAAGATCCCCTGGAGAAGGGAATGGCTACTCACTCCAGTATTCTGGCTTCCCTGAAAGCTTAGTTCGTAAAGAATCCACCTGCAGTGCAGAAAACCCTGGTTCAATTCCTGTGTTGGGAAGATCCACTGGTGGAAGGGATAGGCTACCCTCTCCATGATTCTTGGGTTTCCCTTGTGGCTCAGCTGGGAAAGAATTTACCTGCAATGTGGAAGACCTGGGTTCAATCCCTGGGTTGGTAAGATCCCCTGGAGAGGAGAAAGGCTACCCACTAAAGTATTCTGGCCTAGAGAATTCCATGGACTGTGCAAGGGGTCACAAAGAGTCAGACACAACTGAGCAACTTTCACTTTCACTGCGCCTTGGAAGAAAAGCAATGACAAATCTAGACGGCGTATTAAAAAGCAGAGACGCTACTTTGCCAACAAAGGTCTGTATAGTCAAAGCTACGGTTTTTCCAGTAATCATGTATGAATGTGAGAGTTGAACCATAAAGAAGGCTGAGCACACCAAAGAACTGATGCTTTTGAATTGTGGTGCTGGAGAAGACTCTTGAGAGTCCCTTGAACAGCAAGGAGGTCAAACCAGTCCATCCTAAAGGAAATCAACCCTGAATATTCATTGGAAGAACTGATACTGAAGCTGAAGCTCCAATACTTTGGTCACCTGAGGCAAAGAACCGATTCACTAGAAAAGACTCTGATGCTGGGAGAGATTGAAGGCAGGAGAAGGGGACGATAGAGGACAAGATGGTTGGATGGCATCACTGACTCAATAGATATGAGTTTGAGCAAGCTCTGAGAGGCTGAAGTCCATGGGGTTGCAAAGAGTTGAACACAACTGAGTGACTGAACAATAACAAATTATTTCTCAAAATGCAGTTCATGGTCCATCCATATCAGAATTACCCAGAGTTAAAAGTACAGAGCCCTACGGCCCACAGATAAAAAATCTTTGAAGACAGAACCAGTAACCTGCACTTTTAACACACTCTTCAAATAATTCTAATGCTCAAGATAAAGGCCATTAACTACAAAATAGTGGTTGAATAGTTGATTATTTTGGTATATCCTTCTTACAAAAAATAAGGATACAATAAAATTCAGCTAAGAGGTCAACAATTAAAAATATTATAAATAAGCGAGAAAATAAAAAGTATAAGTTGTTTCTTCAGGTTTTTACCAAATACTGCCAACTTACTCCTATAGCCACCAAGGAAACCAACAGGTACATTATAGAAGGAGATAAAATAATTAGTTCAGACAGCTTATTCTGTGCAGTGTTTGTTTTCTTTGACAAAATTTTATATATTTTTAAAATTAATATTTATTGGAGTATAGTTGCTTTACAATGTTAGTTTCTACTGTACAGCAAAGTAAATCAGTTGTATGTATACACATATCTTCTTTTTCCCTATAGTATTTAAAGTAGACTGATCTCTGTGCGCCTCGAGTTACTGCTAACCAATTTTCCGTAGCTCACATAATTTTTTTAACCAAAAGTTTTAAAGGGAAGATCTATGAACAACTATTTTGCAATCTTAAACAGTTCTTTAAATTGACATATACAATTAATTTTCACCCTAAAAATATGGTAGGTCTTTATATGAACACTTACATACTATGAAGTTGTTAAACTTTATTCAAACATGATGATTTATCTTGGTCCTTCTCCCTCCTATGGGTTTAATCCCACAATCCTAAAACAACATATTCCTTCTGCTCTCTCCTGGGGAATTCAAATGTTTAAATCAATACTCAGAATGCAGACTTTTGGTTGTTGAAAATTTTCCAACACAGTTCAGTCCAGCAACATGCACTGTGGTTCACTGAACTAAGAAAAAGCCAAAGATGAATAGAATATAATCCTTGTCCTCAAGAGACTTGTAACTTCTGCTGAGAAATAAAGCCATTTTCAACTGACTTTACAGTAAGGCAAAAAGCATCTTAAATACTTTAATTCAAAAATAAAGTGCGAAGGAATGCAAAGAGAAAAAGTGATTAATTACAAATGCAGAAAAATGGAGAAGGCATGACAAACGGGTTATGGCATTTGAGTTAGGATTGATGAAAAAGTATTTTACCTGTCAAGAACTGAAAGATGGAATGTATTCTTATATGAAGGAATATTAGGAGTGATGGTAGATAGGGTAGCCATGAAAGTTGATGGTACAGTCATGGAATACTGACCAGTGCTCTTCAGTTGAAGCTGAGAACATAAGTGAGGAGAAAGGGGTATTGAAAATTAAGAATAATAAACTAAGAGACTTTAGAGTCATATTAAGGAGTTTAAAACTTTGTTCTACAGAATATGATTTCTCAAAGGTTTCAAAGCAGGGAAGTAAGAATGATTTGTTTTTGCTTTTATGCAAACTAAATAAACAAAAACAGAAATGTGTCTTTCATTACTCCTATTATCAAACCACTGTCAGGTCAGATAAGTAAGAAAAACTATTATAATGATGACAGTAGCAAAGAAAGATGCAAGAAATATGGCTGAGTTAAGATTGATAGGATTCAATATGAAGCTTGATAAGAAAAGTCAAAGGTAACTTCAAATTGGATTACTAGAATTATTAGGTTGGTGCAAATGTAATTCCAGTTTTTGCATTGCTGAAATTTGCCGTTTAATACTGGAATACATCCTTAAATAAACGTGGTTATGTTACACAGCATTTTAATACACATTTCTCACTTTATATTTTTTGCTAATGACTTACTACTTGATGTGTATTTCATATTTATTTTAGACTAGGGATATGTTCAGAGACGGCAATGGCACCCCACTCCAGTACTCTTGCCTGGAAAATCCCATGGACGGAGGAGCCTGGTAGGCTGCAGTCCATGGGGTCGCACAGAGTCGGACACAACTGAAGTGACTTAGCAGCAGCAGGGATATGTTAGACAAAAAGCAAATTCAAGCAATTTTGTTATTCCAGTTCTAAATGGGTCCTAAAGCAGTAGAAACAACTCGCAATGTCAACAATCCATTTGGCCCAGGAACTGCTAACAACCATACAGTGCAGTGGTGGTTTAAGAAGTTTTGCAAAAGAGACGAGAGCCTTGAAGATGAGGAGCATAGTGGCCGGCCGTCGGAAGTTGACAACAACCAATTGAGTGTGTGTATTAGTCGCTCAGTCGTGTCCGACTCTTTGTGACTCCATGGACTGCAGCCCACCAGGCTCCTCTGTCCGTGTAATTCTCCAGGCAAGAATACTGGAGTGAGTGGACATTTCCTTCTCCAGGGGATCTTCCCGACCCAGGGATCAAACCCGGGTCTCCTGCATTGCGTGAGAGCAAGCATCACACCTGATCCTCTTACAACTACCCAAGAAGCTGCTGAAGAACTCAATGTTGACCACTCTATAGTCATTTGGCATTTGAAGCAAATTGGAAAAGTGAAAAGGCTTGATGAGTGAGTGCCTCATTAACTGACAGCAAATCAAAAAAATCGTCATTCTGAAGTTATTGTCTTATGCCACTCAACAAAAATGAACCATTTCTCAATTGGATTGTGATGGGTGACGAACAGTGGATTTTCTACAAAAACTGGCGATGACCAGCTCAGTGGCTGGACTGAGAAGAAGCTCCAAAGCACTTTCCAAAGCCAAACTTGCATCAAAAAAAGATCATGGTCACTGTTTGGTGGTCTGCTGCCCACCTTAAGATAGGAGACAGATGGGTTCCAAGTTGGACATTTACAATCAGCCAGCCTCCTGTCTGCATTTCCTGAGACAAGAGCTATGTGGGATCCAGTTGAGGAATTTACAATCGCCCTCCGAAATGGTAGTAACAACAGAAACAAGGTAAACAGCCAGTCTTTTTCTCTTGTAAACATCTTGAGGAAATATAATTACGGCGAGGAAATAATTATGGCAAGGACTGAGAGGCAAAACCCTTTCTGAGTAAAGACTGAAGGATCTCCGCTTCCCCCTTTTTAGGATAAGGGAGACACTATACATTTCCACAAAGGCTTCTTGGGATCAAAAGTCAGAGGATAATTCCAGGCCATAGTGAGTCCTGCTCCTCCCAGAAGTCTGCTTCAAGACTCATCTTGGCTAAAGGGGTGCATGTACACCCCAGAGGAGAGTCCTGATATCCTGATACAAATTAGCGGGGGGAGGGGAACAAAGCAAGATGATTGGCCTGAAGGAAGACAAAAACTTCTTACTCTACTCTTTACCTTCTGCCTCCTTGCCTGAATTCGTTTTTAACTAGTTAGGCAAGGACTAGGAAGGGACTTTAGCCTTCACTGCTGGCCTCTGTGGTCCACTGGTTAGGACTCCCAGTCTGGGAAACTAAGACCTTGCTTCCAGCTATTGCTCGCTGCTGCTTACTGTTAAACTGCCATTTACTGCTGTGCATGTCTGAAATCAGTCTGCTTCACCACAGCATTCTGAATCCTGGTGAAACCATTATACCTGAGAACTATACTCAGCAGATCGATGAGATGCACCTAAAACTGCAGTGCCTGCAGCCAACATTGGTCAACAGAAAGAGCCTGATTCTTCTCCATAACACCTGACCGACCATCACACAACCAGTAATTCAGAAGTTGAATGAATTGGGCTACTAAGCTTTGCCTCATCTGCCACATTCATCCGATGTTCAGCCAACTGACTACTACTTCTTCAAGTATCTCAACAACTTCTTTTGCAGTGAAAACGCTTTCACAATCAGCAGGATCCAGAAAATGCTTTCCAAGAGTTCGTCGAATCCTGAAGCAAGGATTTTTATACGAGAGGAATAAACAAGCTTATTCTCGTTGGTAAAAATGAGTTGACTGCACTGTTTACTATCTCGGTTAATAAGAATGTGTCTGAGCCTAGTTACAGAGATGTAAGGGCGTCCCTGGTGGCTCAGACAGGAAGGAACCTGCCTGCAATGCAGGAGACCCAGGCTCAGTCCCTGGGTCGGCAAGATCCCCGGAGAAGGGAATGGCTCCCCACTCCAGTACCCCTGCCTGAAGAATTCCATGGACAGAGGAGTCGGGCAGGCTACAGTCCATGGGGTTGCAAAAAGAGTTGGACACAATTTGGCAAAAAAAAGCAAAAACTATACTTCAATTTAAAAAAAGAGAGAAAAAAAAATCATAGGAGGAACAGGATGTTTGCTTTTTTTGACCTATAAATAGACTGAAGTAAGGAAAGGTGTTAGATATGAAATTAACATGTTAGAATACACATCCAGGAGGCATTTATTAAAATGAATATACAGTTTGACACCTCAAGATCAGTAAACTTCACTAGGTATCACCTGCAAAGACATGAAGCAAAAGAAATGGCTGTAATGAAGCAAAAGTATGCATGCCAGTTAAGAATAGAATAGAGCTAAAGGCTGATTCATGAGAAATAACTTAAAGCTACAATGTTTCAAAATCAAGGGAGAAGAGAATTTCAAGAAAACTGTCAATAGTGCTAAAATGCTGCAGAGATATTAGTAGGTACAATAAGCCTAGGAGAAAGTCACTCAGTTTAGAAATCAGGTCATTATTTCAGATGAAACAATGCATAAATTCAAGATAAAATATTTTTTAACAAGGCAAAGGTCACATACTTTTAGATGCCATTAAAAATCCAAAAATCTTCCCAACTGATAAAAAATTAAAAGGTCATTTTCAAATTAAAATGGAGCCATATAATGGGATAACATTTTTAATATTTTGATAATTATTTTGACTGATTAAATTTACACAAGCCTGTAATCTTTGACACGGTGCTTTGAAAAACAAGCAATAAGCAGCATTTGCATTTGCAAAGTGTGTCAGACTAATTCAACTTGAAGCAACTGACAGAGACTCTCTCCTTGACTAAAATTTAGTCCCACTCCTTTGAGCCCTCTTTTCTACTAGGCCCAGAAGTTGGCCCCTTATTCTGTCTTTGGCCTGCCCAGCTGAATCTTAGCTAAGAACCCTGCTGCATCATCCCCCACCCTTGATACCTGATCAAGGAATACCACATATTTAACAAATAAGTCTTTGGCCCGCCTTCAGTAAGAATTGCCCCACCCTTGGTGATTTCTCTTAGTAATTTTCCTTCCACTGATCACCTCACCTTGTTCCTGGGCTGTAAGTTGCTTTCCTGTAACATCTGGAGGTAAGACCAATCTCTCTCCACTACTGCAATATGCTACTGCAAAAATCTTGAATCAAGTTTTGTTTATGGGACTGCACTAGTGGCACAGTGGATAAGAATTCGCCTGCCAATCCAGGGGACACGGGTTCCATCCCTGGTTTGGGAAGATTCCACATGCTGAGCAACTGAGATCGTGCGGTACAACTCCTGGAGCCTGAGAGCCCTAGAGCCCACATCCGCAACTAGAGAAAGCCTGAGCACAGCAACAAAGACGAGGAGCAACCAAAAATAAATACTTTTTTTTTAAAGTCTTGTTTATCATTTCATTAAGTACCAGGACAATTTTTTCTATAATGTGAGTCATTCAAGGAAAGTAATCACACCCTTAGCCAATAATAGAAAAATAATTTACCATACAATTACAAATGAAAGCAAGAGTTCAGCAGAACATCCATATGACTGACAATGATAGAGCTTAAAGTATAAAAAGATTTCCTAATTTTTTATACAGAACGATTTTTTTAAAAAGGCTTTCCTCTCAAAATAAAGACGGTAGTGCTGAAAAAGTAGGAGCATCAAATTAATTGCCTATTCATGCCAGAATTTATGTGTCAGAATTTTTGGTAACAATGGAATAAAAATGAGAGGGAAAGCAGCTGGTGAATAATTAGTAGCCAACTCATAAATTACAAGAAAAAATAAATACAAACAGTGCTTGATAACCAAGGTCCTCTACTAGGTCAACAAATACTTATTTAAGGCTTGACACTGAGAGTGAATAAAAGAATAATACAGACTCTCTATGATTTAAGAGAAATGACATGTACAAATAAATAAAATGTTATAAATAATTAGAATACAAAGATGAAAGTGGTAAGTTCATCCAAGAAGAGTACAAAAGAAAGTGTTATGAGAGTTCAGAGGAAGGATAGATGATTTCTCACAGAAAGGCAAGAAAACATTTTATGCAAAGCAAGCAGCATGTGACTTAATCTTCAAAGATGACTAGGGTTTACAGGAAGAAAAAAAGGGACAAGCATTCCTTCTAGTGTTAAGAAGTAGCACAAGCAAAAGCCCAGAGTACATCCATTTCTGTAACCACAGAAAAGAACAGTAGAAGTTAACATTCAAGCCTGTGCTGTGGTGGACTAAACAGCATCCCTCGGAAGTTCACTATCATCTGGAATCACAGAATGTGACCTCCCTCAGTTGGAAATAGGGTCTTTGCAGATGTAATGAATTAGGGCTCTAGAGTTAAAATCATCCTAAATTTAGACTGGGCACTAAATCCAATGCATGGTGTCTTTAAAAGAAGGGGAGAGGACAGACACACACACACACACACACACACACACACACACACACACACACACACAGCTGTATGAAAGCAAAGCCTGGGTTCACAAGAAGCTGGGAGAGGCAAGGAAAGATGCTTCCCTGGGATCTTCAGAGGGAACATGGCTCTATTAACACTTTGATTTCAGCTTCCAGAACTGTGAGAGAGTAGATTTCTGTTTTTTCAGTTTATGGATTGTGTCAATTTGCTACAGCAGCCCTAGGGAACTAATACAGTTTGGTCAAGAACAGTTAGTAGAGGGCTGCTGTGAAATAAGTGATATTGATCCCAGTTCTTGCTAATATTTTCTTTGAGGAAATTTCTTTAATTTCCTGAGTGACAGGAATGTCTGATGCAGACATTCCTAAATCCCTCAGAATTTTCTGGGTGACGGGAACCTTTTTCTGATGCCTGAAGTTAACTCTCGGTAGGTTCCTGGAAAAGGGCTGGTCACTAGAAAGACGAAGCCATAAACTAGAAACTTGGAACTTTCAACCCCATTCCCCCCCATTTTCTGGAAAGAAGAAAAGATTTAGAAATACAGTTAATAAATGATGATGCTTATGTAACAAAGCCTGCACAAAAACCCCAAAGCACAGGGTCTGGAGGGCGTCTAGACACATCGACATGCCAAGAGGGGAGCAACACAGCTCCATGTGGACAGAGCACCCGTGTTTGGGACCCTTCCAGAGTCCATCCTGTGTATCCGTTCACCCAGCTATTCATCTGTATCCTTTAATACAGCTTTTATTGTATATTAAATCAGTACAGGTAAATGTCCCCTGAAGTTCTAGTAAATTACCAAACCCAAGGAAAGGGTCATGGGAAGTCTCATCTATAGGTGGTCAGTCAGAAGCACAGGTCACAGTCTGGACTTAGCATCTGAAGCGGGGAGGGCAGAGGGGCAGTCTTTTGGGACTGAGACCTAACCTGTGGGGTGGGTCTGTGCTAACCCGAGGCAGGCAGTGTCAGAACTGAACTAAAGTGTAGGATACCCAGCTGGTGTCCACAGAGCACTGGAGAATTGCTTGATGTGGGGGGAAAAAACTCACATGTTTGGAGTACAAAAGTATTCAGTGAGTAAACAAAAAAAAGTTTATCTTTTTCAGTTATGTACTCAAGCCTCCAGCATTCCATGTTATTACTCTTTGGAAGAAAAAAAAAGCCACACTGATAACAGGCATATTCTCATATTACCAGGCAATTGTATTAAAAAGTGAACAGAGCACAATAAAATGCCATTACTTACAATGTGTGACTCCAGCCAGAGTTTGGTAGAAAGTGGGAGTATCACTATCATCAGTGAGGGTCACATATACACCTCCAGACAGTAGCCAACGAGAGAAGGTAAAAGCATCTTTGTTTAGAAGAAGCCAATTTCTAAACTTTTCATAGTTTACCTTTTCACCCTAAAATTAAAACAAGAAAACACAGGCTTAGTTAAACTTCAAGGTACCTCTTACTTGGAACTTACACAATTTTAAATTTGCATTTAATTAATGTTTACTCCCTTCTACTATCTATAGAAGAATAATCTACATGCCATTATAGGTTAGGTATGTATTTGGAAAAAAAAACTGTTTTCAAATTAACTATTTCAGAACTTTTATTTGTATAAAACCTATATGCTAACTGCAAATTATTTTATCAATTCATTAAAGCAATGAATTTCTACTAAGTCACATTTTATTTGCTAAGGTACATTTTGCAATCAGTAAACTGCATTTCTTTCAATACTTAATAAAAGCAATTTCATTTGCTTTATTTTGCTTCTTCAACACTTCCATTGGTTAGAATTAGCACATTTTAATCAATGTGTATGGAATATAAACAATATTTTAAATTTCACTGGTGAATTAAAAACTATCCAGGAGTCCCCTTCCAAAAGTCATCACTGAAAACATACATTCACAAGTCAACTAGAATACAAAAAAGAAGCAAGGAGGTTTCTATTTCTTTGCTTTCTTTCCAAGTACTTGTCTTGCTAAATCTGTGGAGAAAAAGTGTCCAGGCTGAGAAAAAACATCATATGGCTGTGCAACTCAATCTCTTTGACTGGAAGACAAGAGTAAGGGCCAGATATTTCTATGAGAAAAAGGCAGAAGCAACCCACACAGAAATATAATGAAGAACGACACTCAAGAACCTAGTAGCTATAATCCTGATGGAGCTATTAAGTGATACAAATAACTTATAACCTAAAAGAGTTATGGTAGAAATAATTTCTATATTGTTAGTAGCATGTACCCCACTCCAGTGCTCTTGCCTGGAATATCCCATGGACGGAGGAGCCTGGTAGGTGGCAGTCCATGGGGTCGCTAAGAGTCGGACACGACTGAGCGACTTCACTTTCACTTTTCACTTTCATGCACTGGAGAAGGAAATGGCAACCCACTCCAGTGTTCTTGCCTGGAGAATCCCAGGGACGGGGGAACCTGGTGGGCTGCCGTCTATGGGGTCGCACAGAGTCGGACATGACTGAAGCGACTTAGCAGCAGCAGCAGTAGCATCCTATTAAGTACAGTAATATGCTTAGCTTCATGGTTTCAGAATATTTAACAGTACAATCCGAGAAATCAAGACAACATTGGAGGGACTTCCCTGGTGGTCCAGCGGTTAAGAAAACACCTGCCAATGCAGAGGACACAGGTTTAATCCCTGGTTATCGAACTAAGATCCCACATGCCAAGGAGCAACTAAGCCCATGGGCCACAATTACTGAGCCTGTGTGCTGCAACTACTGAAGCCCGTGCGCCTAGAATCTGTGTTCCACAACAAAGAGAAACTGATGCATCACAACATAGAAGAGCCCTCATTGGTTGCAATTAGAAAGTCCACACACAGCAACGAATACCCAGAGCAGCCAATAAATAAATAAGACAACACTGGAAGTCTAGTTTTCTAAATGGAGGAATATGGCACTCAGACTTGCTGCAGGGACATGAGGACATTGCTGCATGTTTAGAGGATCAGACCCATTTTCTTTCTCTACCCATATTTGGTCTACAAAGAGGGTTTACAGCATAAATTCCAAAAGCTGATGCACATTTTTACACGTTAACATCTCTGACATTGGGCTAAGTCTTAAAATCAATAATACCCTTTAATTGTAACTGGTAGTTTTTTTGTTCTTTATAGTAATACATAAAAGCACATCTTATTAATCAAAAGCATCTTATATTCAGTGAACACGGTAGTTTTAATGGTTTTATGAAGCTAAGATGCTATTATAAGATGCACCTTCATGTACCACTAAGGAAAAAACTGCCCATTATAATAAGGTACTTCTAACAACTTCACATATAGTTAATATTTAATGAGTATTTACAATGCCGTAAGCACAATTCGAAGTATTTTTATACTCATTTAATCCTCAAGCAACCCTCAAGCAATAATAGGAGATACTATTATCCCCATTTTACACATGGGAAAACTGAAGCTCTGAAAGCTGTATGTTCAAGGTTATACAGTGGCAGAGATAGAACTGAACCCAAGCAGTCTAAGCTCCAAAGTCTCTGTGCTTGAATTACACACTATATATGCTGCCTGGCAACTTAGTGAAATACAAAGTGACCTCTCAAATCTGCTTGTCCATTAGGATCACTCCATATAACTGGCAGTACTAAAATCCTATCTGTCAAACATGACTTTCTATGTTCTTGAGTCGCTCTAAATAAGGAAGCAAAACGGAAATCTCCTTTTATAAACTGTCACAGTAGCAGTCTAGGAAAAAGCTTCCAGTACTATAAAAGGCAATTAAAAACAAACAAACTTCTGAAATTGATACATCTTTGAAGAGCAATGTAAAGTATGAATTCCCACCATGAGAATCAACAACCAAAAAAATTCAGTAAGAAAAAAACGAGTGTAACTCCTATGTAGATTTCCTTCATCTCAAGTTACTGGAAACATGATAACTCAAAAAGCAAGAGTGTGGGTCACATCATATACCTTACTCAAAAATTATGTAGGTAAATACATCAAATAGTTGAATTAGGTAAAATTAGCCCATTCACAGTCTTTTTTTTTTCTTTAAACAACCATAAGTACCTAATGATGTAAATAGCTACATACATGAGTATCCCCAAACCTTGGCCTCTCATTTCTTTGATCTCCTCTCTTCCAAAGACCTTGTTCTTCATATAAGACTTCCCTAGCCACTTACTACCATAGTCATTTCCTTAAAATTCTTTGTTCTAATGTCCCTTTCTCTTATAAGCTGTTCCTAACCATCCTATTAAAAAATACCTATACCTGGTCATCGCCTCCCTATTACCACCTGTCTCCTGTAGTCTACTTAATTTTTCTGTATAGCACTAATTATTATCTTAGCATACGTACCTGCTATTGTGCCTAAATTTTAGGAGAACTGGGTGGCTAACCAACTTAAATCCCTGTCTATAAAATAGGAATGTCTGCATAAACCTTATTAAAATGAAAAAATATTCTCCCCTAAAATAAGCAAACCACCTGCTATTTCTGTGAAAAATCCAATTTATCAGGCTTGCAAAGATTAGATAACTCTTTTTTTTTCCTAATAAAATTTGGCCAGCAAATTTTAGAGAGGAAAAACAAAAAATATGATCTAGTTTGTCTTAAGGTACTGAAATATCATCACAGCAACTTCCAGTCAATAAGACAACCAAAAATGCAAAAGACAATCCTTCTAGCACCAAACATGTAGAATCGCTGAGTAAAACGTAATAGCATAACTACTACCAAAAACTGCTGAAAAGCAAGAAAGGGAAATCTTCAGGTGCTATCAACACAGAGGAAACTTAAAGCCAGAGTGATGAAAAGCTAAAGCCAGAGAGTCCTAACAGATATTAGAACCAGATATATGCACATGGCTGGAGTATTAATAATCAATGCTTATATAGTTAGGAAGGAGACTAAACTAAACTGAATAAAAAGTCTGAATAAAACCAACAGCAGTGAAAGACTCAAATGACCATAAGAAATTAGCACTGAGTGCTGCAGGAAAGGATCAAAAACTTGTAAAAGAGCTTTATTTTGCCACCTCTTGGGACTTTTCCCATGTGAGCAGACCTCTGAAAAGAAATTAAAGAAAAATTTTCTCTGTTAAAGATACACATTTTTTGTTGTTAAAGTTTTTTTTACAATGAGAATATATTATTTATGAAAACAGGAAAATGACCGGTTTTTAAAACCCAAATATTTCACTATGAAAACCAATTAAAAAAATAAATTATAAAATGCATTCATGATAAACTAGGCATTGATGGATCACAGAGGTCACCTACAGCTCAAGGCCAAAGAGTGCTATTTCTACGTGCTCATGAGGAAAAGCAACGAACAGCACCACAACTGAAGCAATGCTCAGGTGTTTGCAGGATCACCTGTGAGTGTGTGTGCGCATGCTGATGTGAGAGTGGGGGAATATGTTTCATTACACCATAAGTAGAGATAGTTGCCTTTACAGTAGAATTGGGAATTTTCAGATTCACAAACATAGCAGTAGTGTGGGTCATGGACCTTTGAGCCTAGCACACAAATCGTTAAAAAACTTCAATCATTAGATACAAAAATGTCAAGAATATGCCACACATAAACGTCTATTCATCACAGCTAAACTCATTTTACAACTAAGATTTAATACTCTGTCTACAGGTAGGGATGCAATTTAAATCTTTAAATGTACCTCTGAGAAACACTTCCTGAGTGTATCTGGGACTTTACCATCCACCACATGAAGCATTCTTTCCATTTCTTCCCGTATAACATAGCTCCCGGATTCACTTGCAAAAAGACTAAAAATGTCTAGGAAAAAGAAAGAACGAATTAATTTTATCATAGATTAAACGTACCCTGGTGGATGTAGGGAGGAAAGAGAAAGGTAACAATTATTGGGTGACTACTAGTGTTAAGCATTTTATAAATATACAATTTATCCCTTAAAAAAAAAAAACAATGATAATTACAACAGCAATGTGGTATCTTTTCACATACCAAATTTGCAAAAAATGTTTAAGTGTGACAATACAAAGTGTTAGCAATAAACTAGGACAAACTGGAACTCTTATATACTGTTAATGAATATATATTACTGTAACAAAATGTATCTTGCCAAAATGTAAAGATGAAGATTTATGCTAGAAGTTCAATTTCTAGGCAACTCCACCTCCACTTGTGAAAAACTCTCATACATATCTGCATGAAGTACAACAGACACTGAAGCAATCTTTGTAATAGCAAAATTTAGGGGGGGAAAAGAAAAGATAAATGTCTACCAACAAAAAAATAGGTAACCTGAGACACACACACAATGAAATACTATATAGCAATCAGAATAAATGAATTAATGTTCCAACTGAGTAAATATCAATAATCTTCAGTACAAAAAGCAAACTGAAAAATCTGTATAGTATACCATTTATTTGGTTTGGCCATGATCTTTAATTCTATAAAAAAAAAAAAAGATCTGGGACAAATACGACACAACGGTAAGAAATAATAAAGTCGGGTAGAAGTACTTATTATGTTTGAAACACTGCTGTTAAGGGTTGAACTGCATCCACCCAAAAGATATGCTGAAATCCTTATCTCCAAGCACCTGAGAATTTGAATTTATTTGGAAACATAGGTGACAGAAAAAAGAGACATTCCATTCCTCTGGAGGCCCACTGGGTTTCTTGCCTGCCCACCCACATGCCATAGCTGATTCCATTAGGGGGAATCTCTGCTGGAAGGCTCTGACCATCTGTTATGGATTAAATTATACCCCCCCCCAAAAAAAAATGTTGGAAGTCTTAACCCCAGTACTCACGAATGTGACTTTATTTGAAAAAGGGTCTCTACAGATAAAATCAAATTAAGATGAGGTTATTAGGCTGGGTCCTAATTCAATATGACTAATTATAAGAACAGAAGACAGAAACAGTAGAAAGAAAGCCATCTTGATGACAGAGTGAGAGAGTGGAGGGAAGCAACTGGCAAGTCAAGGAACACCAAGCATTGAGGGCTACCACCTGAAGTTAGGAAAAAGGAAGGATTCTTCCCTGTGGATTTCAGAGGGAACAAAACTCTGCTAATATCTTAATTTTGGACTTCTCCTGTACAACTGTGCTCATATCACAGACTAGCAGGATAATGCTCAAATCCTTCAAGTTGGGCTTCAGCAGTACGTGAACCAAGAACTTCCAGATGTAGAAGCTGGGTTTAGAAAAGGCAGAGCAACCAGAGATCAAATTGCCAACATTTGTTGGATCATGGAGAAAGCAAGGGAATTCCAGAAAAATATGTACTTCTGCTTCAACTACTACACTAAAGCCTTTGACTATGTGGATCACAACTCAGCAACTAAATAACAACACAAATTTGTTGTTCGTTGTTGAGTCACTAAGTCATGTCCAACTCTTTGCAACACCGTGGACTGTAGCAAGCCAGGCTTCCCTGTCCTTTATTATCTCCTGGAGTTTGCTCAAACTTAGGTCCATTGAGTCACTGATGTTATCTGACCATCTCATCTGCCACCCCCTTCTCCTCTTCCCCTCAATCTTCCCCAGCTTCAGGGTCTTTTCCAATGAATTGGTTCTTTACATCAGATGCACAAAGTATTGGTGCATCAGTCCTTACAATGAACAATCAGGGTTGATTTTCTTTAGGATTGACTGGTTTGATCTCCTTGCAGTCTAAGGGACTCCCAAGAGTCTTCTTCAGCACCACAGTTCAAAAGCATCAATTATTTGGCACTCAGCCTTCTTTATGGTGTAACTATCACATTTGTACATGACTACTGGAAAAACCAGAGCTTTGACTATAAGGACTGCTGTTGGCAAAGTGATGTCTCTGCTTTTTAATACACTGTCTAGTTTGTCATGGACAATTGCACTCATTTCACATGACAGCAAGGTAATGCTCAAAAATCCTTCAAGCTAGGCTTCAACAACACATGAACTGAGAACTTCCTGATGTACAAGTCGGATTTAGAAAAGACAGAGGAACCAGAGATCAAGTTGCCAACATCTACTGGATCACAGAAAAAGCAAGAGAATTCAAGAAAAATGCCTACTTCTGCTTCATTGACTATGCCAAAGTCCTTGACTGTGGATCACAACAAACTGTGGAAAATTCTTAAAAGAGATGGGACTACCAGACCACTTACCTGTCTCCTGAGAAATCTGTATGCAGGTCAAGAAGCAACAGTTAGAACCGGACATGCAACAATAGATTGGTTCAAAACTAGGAAAGGAGTATGTCAAGGCTGTATGTTGTCACCCTGTTTATTTAACTTATATGCAGAGTACATCATGCGAAATGCCAGGTTGGATGAATCACAAGCTGGAACTAAGGACTGCCAGGAAAAGTATCAACCACCTCAGATATGCAGATGATACCACTCTAACGGCAGAAAGCAAAGGGGAACTAAAGAGCCTCTTGATGAGAGTGACACAGGAGAGTGAAAAAGCTGATTTTTAAAACTTGACATTCAAAAAACTAAGATCATGGCATCTGGTTGCATAGCTTCATGGTAAATAGATGGGGAAACAGTGGAAACAGGGACAGACTTTATTTTCTTGGGCTCCAAAATCACTGTGGACGGTGACTGCAGTCACAAAAGGAAAACACTTGCACTTTGGAAGAAAAGCCATAACGAAAGACTACAACAAATACGTACATGTGAAAAGTGTTTGGTTTTCTCCTGTTAATCTGTCTTACATCAACTTAATTATTAAATCAGCCAAAGAACCTAAAAAGGAAGTTTTTTCTGCTCTTTCACAGTACTTATTTCTTCCTACTGTCAAGCAATATTCTACTGCTGGTTATATTACACTTTGTTTATGATAAATGCATCAGTTGATGGGCATTAGGATTGTTTCCATTTTGTAACCATTATGAATGTGCTGTTATGAACTTTTTTTGAATGAATATATGGTTTCAGTTTCCTTGGGTATATATCTAGGAATGAAATTGAAAACTCAATGTTCAACAGTTTGAGAAACTGCCAGTTAAGTTTTCCAAAACGGCTGCATTATCTATCTTACACTTAAGCGGTATCTCATTGCAATTTTACTTTACATTTCCCAAATAACTACTTATGTTTAACATTTTTTCAAGTGCTTATTGGCTATTTGTATATCTTCTTTGAAGAAACATCAATTCAAATCCTTTGACAGTCATCAAAATTTTGAGGTAGATTATTCTGTACATAAAAGTAGTATTTTAACATTTTGAGATAATAAAAGTACTTACATTTTGCTTTCTCTTCATCTCTGCCTCTTGTAAGAAGGACAAGTCCAACTATTAAGTTATTGAAGTGCAGTCCTTTGGATGTTCCACCAAAAGAACAGTAAATCACCTAGGAGAAAATAAATGGTAAAGCCAACCTTAGACGTTTCAGTTGTTGAGGAATTTGAGGCTGGCACCATCACCTTTAATAAATCTTGTCTCCATCTCCAAACAAGGTCCTGGTAAACTTCAGTGCAGTGATGTTAAACTTCTCCCTCATCTTCCTCCCTTATGCCTGTTATCGCACTCAGTTAAGAACATACTGTGTCCACCCTGAAGTATATGCACCACTGGCTGACACGCTGAATTTCCTTTCTCTTGGGAGTCCTCATCAAAGCCCGAGAAGGTAAGTTCCTGCCCTTCAACAGTCCCATAATGTGGTGAGAATTTTGAACAGAGAAACTCCTTCAACTCTGTTAAATGTCTATACATCATTTTGATTTGAAAAATCAACATTCTGTAAATAGATGTTCAGGAATACAATGGCAACTATACTACAATATATAAATGCACCTAATTAACATGCCGCTGCAGCCGCTGCTGCTGCTAAGTCGCTTCAGTCGTGTCCGACTCTGTGCAACCCCATAGACAGCAGCCCACCAGGCTCCCCCGTCCCTGGGATTCTCCAGGCAAGAACACTGGAGTGGGTTGCCATTTCCTTCTCCAATGTATGCAAGCGAAAAGTGAAAGTGAAGTAGCTCAGTCCTGTTGGACTCTTTGAGACCCCATGGACTGCAGCCTACCAGGCTCCTCCGTCCATGGGATTTTCCAGGCAAGAGTACTGGAGTGGGTTGCCATTGCCTTCTCCGAAATATATTCAACTTTTAAGTAAAAGAAAAGAAAATAAAGACATTTTTATACTCTGAAAATTGAATATTATAATAATCAGAAATAAAGAAGAAAAGCGATTCATAAGAAAGTGACAGTAACAGCAGTCACATAAATTCATTTATTCAACAGTTCCGTGTTGAGAGCCTAGTGTGATACTGTCATATAACAAACGTATTTTGGTCTTCTGCCAGGTTCCAAAAAAAAACAACGCAAGAGCTTCTAAAATCTTTGGAATTCCCAGAGTGGTACAGATGAAAGGTGAAGGAAATGGCAACCCACTCCAGTATTCCTGACTGGAGAATCCCAAGGACAGAGGAGCCTGGCATGGGGTCACAAGAGCTGGACACGACTTAGCGACTAAACCACTACCACCACCACCACAGATGAAAGGAGCATCTTTTGTTATTGATAATAAGCCTCTTTAAACCACACCTGAATTTATGCTAATAAGGTGACCCTTGGTGGGTCCTTACAAAGCTTTAGAATGGGCGCTGGTAGTCAGAGGAACTAATGATATGATTAGAGGGTTAGAACTTTCAGCCCCACTTTCCAGAGTCAAGGAAGGAGCAAAGGGGTGAAGACGGAGCTAATCACCACCATGCCTACGTAATGGAACTTCCAGAAGAAGCCCTAAACTATGGGTATGTTGGTGAACATATCATGGTGCAAGAAGGATGGAACACCAGGACACAGAAGTACTGTGCACCATCTCCTTCCGAACTGTCCCCCCGCCCCCACGCTATCCACCATCCCATGCATCTCTTTCCATCTGGCTGTTTTGAGCTGTATCCTCTGTGGTAAACTGGTAACAGGGAACACAATGCCTTCCTGAGCTCCGTGGGTCCTTTCCAGCAAATTACTGCATCCCAGGAGGGATACATGGGAACCCCTGACTTACAGCTGAGTGGTCAGAAGTAGAAGAAGTTGGGGACCTGAAACTGGCATCTTCTGAAGTGGGGGGCAGACCTGGGCATCTGCCTAACTCTGGGTAGTTAGTATCAGAAATGAATTGATTTATAGGACACCCAGCTGATGTCCAGAGAGTTGGAGAACTGATTGATGTGGGGAAAAAACTTCACACATTTGGTGTTAGAAGTACTGTGTGGCTTAAAAAAGAAAAAAACCTGACCTAGTATCTGCCAAGAAGAATCTGTCATTAAAATACATGATTAAAAGATAATTCAAGGAATAAAACTTAGAGAGTCAACATATGAAAATACATATTCATTAAATGATATTTATAAATATATTTAATAACACTATGACAGCTGATGCTAAAAACTGTGTGTCTACAGTGCCACTGATAGCAAACTCAGCAAAAACTAGCATAGGGAGATGTTTCCAAATCAGAATATACAAAACATAAAAAGAATGCAACAAGTATATTTTGTAGAATAACTATTTCAAGTTGGCCCCTGCATAACCAGGGGAAAAAGTAATAGTCCCTCATTCATGTCCAACTCTTTTGTGACCCCCATGAACTGCAGCCCACCAGGCTCCTCTGTCCATGAGATTTCCCAGGCAAGGATATCGGAGTGGGTTTCCATTTCCTTCTCCAGGGGAGCTTCCCACCCCAGGGATGGAACCTGGGTCTCCAGCATTGCAGGCAGGCTCTTTACTGCCCAAGAGGAAGGCACCCTCCACCCCTGAGGGAGGTCAGGAAAACATCATAGCCACAGACCTTTAAAAGGCCCCTGCCATTTGACAAGCGGCAGAATCAGTGAGAAAGTCTCGCCCTCCAAGTTGCAGAGACGTAAGGACCGCCTAAAACTGAGACAGCAACAGGACAACAGGGAATCCCCCACCCTGGTACCCCTCACCCACCTCCACCACTGTGCTAGCAGACACTGGGCAATCAATAACAGCAGTCTACCGCTAAAGGAGAGGAAAGAGTGTGGAGAGATCTTCTCTGAGTTACGGTACCAAAGAGAAAATAAGATCACAAGTTAAAGGTAGAGCAGACATTACAGATCTCCCCTGGCAAACGGGCCTCTAATCTAAAAGAGGTAACCTCAGTGTGGAATTTGAAGCCTGTAGTGTGCACTGCAGGCAGTCATAACAACACACTAAAAACCCAGCTCAACTAAGACTAGACTGACTCAACTACTTGTGCTGAAGACTCAGCCAGGCATAAATACTGTTTAGCTCAAGTCTCTACTGTCCTACATAAAACATCTATCTTCCCACCACAAATTATAAGTCACACAAGGAAGCAGAGAAAAACCCAAAACCTCACATACTGACAAAGGAAAAACATACAAATAGTTTTATAAAGCTCTGGAATGGCTCAATAGCAAACTCATCAGGCTCAAGTTAGAGATTATCCAAACAAAACACAGGGGGAGACGTATGGAGATGGGAGGGAACAAAACAGAAAATCCAAAGGCTGTGAGAAAATACCAAATGATTTAACATACATGCAACTGAAATCCAAGAAGTAAAAGAGAATGGAACAGAATAGCTGAAAAGATAAAGGTTGAGAATTTTCCAAAACTAATAAAGACACAAAAACTGTAAGCAAGGTGAAAAAAACTATAAGCAAGGTGAAAAGACAGCCTTCAGAATGGGAGAAAATAATAGCAAATGAAGAAACAGACAAAGGATTAATCTAAAAAATATACAAGCAACTCCTACAGCTCAATTCCAGAAAAATAAATGACCCAATCAAAAAATGGGCCAAAGACCTAGACAGACATTTCTCCAAAGAAGACATACAGATGGCTAACAAACATATGAAAAGATGCTCAACATCACTCATTATCAGAGAAATGCAAATCAAAACCTCAATGAGGTACCATTACACGCCAGTCAGAATGGCTGCTATTCAAAAGTCTACAAACAATAAATGCTGGAGAGGGTGTGGAGAAAAGGGAACCCTCTTACACTGTTGGTGGGAATGCAAACTAGTACAGCCGCTATGGAGAAGAGTGTGGAGATTCCTTAAAAAACTGGAAACAGAACTGCCATATGACCCAGCAATCCCACTCCTGGGCATACACACCAAGGAAACCAGATCTGAAAGAGACACGTGTACCCCAATGTTCATCGCAGCACTGTTTATAATAGCCAGGACATGGAAGCAACCTAGATGCCCATCAGCAGACGAATGGATAAGGAAGCTGTGGTACATATACACAATGGAATATTACTCAGCCATTAAAAAGAATTCATTTGAATCAGTTCTAATGAGATGGATAAAACTGGAGCCCATTATACAGAGTGAAGTAAGCCAGAAAGATAAAGACCAATACAGTATACTAATGCATATATATGGAATTTTTTTTTTAATTTTTATTAGTTGGAGGCTAATTACTTTACATCATTGCAGTGGTTTTTGTCATACATTGAAATGAATTAGCCATGGATTTACATGTATTCCCCATCCCGGTCCCCCCTCCCACCTCCCTCTCCACCTGATCCCTCTGGGTCTTCCCAGTGTACCAGGCCCGAGCCGCTGGAGAAGAGTGTGGAGATTCCTTAAAAAACTGGAAATAGAACTGCCATATGACCCAGCAATCCCACTTCTGGGCATACACACCGAGGAAACTAATGCACATATATGGAATTTAAAAAGATGGTAACGATAACCCTATATGCAAAACAGAAAAAGAAACACAGATGTAGAGAACAGACTTTGGGACTCTGTGGGAGAAGGCGAGGGTGGGATGTTCTGAGAGAACAGCATTGAAACAAGTATACTACCAAGGGTGAACAGCACCAGCCCAGGTTGGATGCATGAGACAAGTGCTCAGGGCTGGTGCACTGGGAAGACCCAGAGGGATGGGATGGGGAGGGAGGTGGGAGGGGGTTCAGGATGGGGAACACATGTAAATCCACGGCTGATTCATGTCAATGTATGGCAAAAACCACTACAATATTGTAAAGTAATTAGCCTCCAACTAATAAAAATAAATGGAAAAATAAAATAAAATAAAGACACAAAACCACAGATATAAGTTGTTCAGAGAACAGGTAGGACAATCACAGTTTTAACTCCCCAAAACCAGCTAGACAAATCATATCCAAGCTATTCAAAGCAAAAATAAAAAGAAAACCTTTAAGGCAGCCAGAGGAAAAAGGATGCATCACATTGAGAAAAACATTTCTCATTGAAAACTACATAAACCACACAGCAGTGGAATGACAATTCTACAGCAATTAAAAACAGAAAAAAAAAGCTGAGAATTCTATTCCCAGTGAAAATACCTTTTAAAAAGAAAAAGTAGACTTTTTCAGGAAAATAAAAACAGAGAAGCAAACGTATACTACATAAAAGGGTGAAAGAAAGTACTTCAGGTTGAAGGAAATAAGTTATCAAACAAAATAACTGTATCAACACAAAGAAAAATGAGTAGGAAATAGGAAATAAATGAAAGTAAATATGAAATTTCCTTATTTTTCACTGGTTTAAAAGATAATTGGCTGGCTAATGAAATAAAGAAAGTGAAAGTTGCTCAGTCATGTCCGACTCTGCCACCTCATGGACCATACAGTCTATGGAATTCTCCAGGCCAGAATACTAGAGTGGGTAGCTGTTCCCTTCTCCAGGGCATCTTCCCAACCCAGGGATCAAACCCAGGTCTCCCTCATTGCAGGTGGATTCTTTACCTCCTGGGCCACCAGGGAAGCCCAAGAACACTGGAGTGGGTAGCCTATCCCTTCTCCAGAGGATTTTCCTGAGACAGGAATCGAATCCGGGTCTCCTGCATCACAGGCGGATTCTTTATCAGCTGAGCTACTAGGGAAGGAATAACAGTACAATTTTAATGTGTTTATAGCATATGTAAAACACATGACAATAGAACATGGGACAGAGGAATTGGAAGTTTACTACTGTATTCTAAAATGTTATACCATGTTGTGGCTCAGTCTTCACATTGCCAGTCAGTGAGAAATTAATCACAGCACAGTGTTTAACCCAACATCAACTCCATTAATAAATTATTATAAAAACAATAGTTAATACATTTAAATGGCTATTATAAGGCATATAACTATTATTGTGTTAGTTGCTCAGTCATGTCTGACTCTCTGCAACCCCACAGACTGTAGCCCGCCAGGCTCTTCTGTTAATGGGATTCTCCAGGCAATAATACTGGAGGAGTGGGTTGCCGTTCCTTTCTCCAAGGGATCTTCCTGACCCAGAGACTGAACCCAGTCTCCCACACTGTAGGCAGATTCTTTACCACCTGAGCCACCAGGGAAGTCTGGTATTAATCCAAGTGCTTTGCTTCACCAGTATTAAGCCTCAAGATGATTCCACGGGGAAGATATTACTGGTGTCCCTATTTTATGGCTGAGAAAAACTAGAGCCCAAGGAGACTGAAATAACCTTTCCCAAGTCATACATCAATGAAGTAGCAGGGTCAAGGTTGAAACCAAGGTTCCCAACACTGAACTCTTAACCCCTTCACTGTTCCACAGTACCATTATACACATTCTCTAGCATATAAAATGAAAAATATCACCAGCAGGATGTACACCATTTTGGTCAAATATACTGAAGATTAAACAAAAGAAATTTCAAAGTATTCACAAACCCCATCTACAGACACTATGTTTTTGGCATCCCTTTCTTTCACTTTAACTTGATAATGTGGTCACTTCACTGGCTTTTATACAAAGACAGCAAAGTCGTAAAAGTAAACTTAACCAAGAAAGTCTGAGTAAGATATGATTTTTCAGTTTTGCAAGTATCTGTAAATTGTAGATTTTGTTTTGAATACATCTGGATGGAATGCTGGAATGAATACAGTGGTCCCTCATACCCAAAATATAAGAACAGCAATAACTTTCTAAAACCACAAAGTTCAAAAGTTCATTTAACAGATGATGAAGGCAGGCCCAAGAAAATTACCATATCCCCTGAATTCTAAGATGAATGTATTTTCCACCTTTTATTAATGTTCCAGAAATCATTATGCATCTAACATTAAATGTGTAATATCTTTCATTCACTCTGCAGAAGTTATTTTTATATCAACAGTCACCTTATAACTGACAATACTCTAACATTAATGAAATATTAAGTGCCGCGCTCATTACACTGTCCTTAGGATCCACTGAGAGAGGCTGTACAGGATAAGCAACTTTGATGCTACTTTTGAAAAGGTTAGGTGTTAACTTATTACTATAATCTGTTATAAGATCTTTATTTTAAAATCCCTCTAATAAGTTTCTGTAGCTATTAAAAATGAAGAAGAATAAAAAACATATTTTCTTAAACATTTGGTAGCCGTTAACATCTGGATTGAGACTTTGGCATACTGTTACACTAATGTGTAAAATTGACGCTTATGGTAATGATCTCACTAGCCTCTTTTCAGACAATGATATCATCCAGTAAATAATATGATTAGTTGAAAAGACTGGGGAATTAGTCTGCATTTTAAAAGAGAAAGACTTATACTATAATATACGAAGAACTTAACCCTCTCCATATCGTTAGAAGGTTTAAAAGGCAGATGTACGTAGGTGTCCAGTGTGAAGGAAAGACTGTGCCATGTTTTAACTGATGTTCTACGATCCTCGTCCTCCTTTTAGCATCTTTTGGACATAAAGTACAAGGATACACCACTATTCCTAGGGGAAAGCAGTAAGTGATGCAAATTGTTTCATAGCATTGCCTTTGGGGTCAGGCATTCCTGAGTTGAAGCCAGGCTTTACTAATTTACCAGCTACGTGATCTTGGGCAAATCACTGAACTATCTGAGCCTTAGTTCCAGTCCTATGAGGCTATGTGTCACATGTCTTCTCATTCTAGAACCCAGGTGGAAGAGCAGCCCCTGTGTGAGAAAGGCTACTCTTAGGGCAGAAGGCAGACTGGAGCCTGACTCCATTCTGTTTATCAGTAAGAATTAATTCAGCATTGATGAGCTCATGGCTTCTCCCTTGGATACAATTTTTCCTGAGTAAACAATATTACATTTTTTAAACGATTTTGATTCACAGTCAAAAGAACCAAATTAATATCTTCAAATTTTCATTCATTTTATATAATTTTCAAGAGAATCTAATTTTTCCATTTAAATTTTTAATAGATATTTGATTGTCAGCTGGGTTTTATTCACATCAAAACTTTCTGAACTATCAAACCTAGTCTTCTTACATCAAATTTAGCTGATCTAAGTTTGTTGGTGAAAAATTGATTTTTCTAGAAATGTCTAAACAACAACAAACTCTTAACTGTGTGCCTGAATAAAAACAAAAACCACCTGCAGTGCTCACTTCAGCAGCACATGTACTAAAACTGGAATGATACAGAGGAGATCAGAATGGCCCCTGCGCAAGAATGACATGCAAATTCATGCCAGGTTTCATACTATGGTATCGCTTATAAGTGGAATTTAAAATATGACACAAGAAATTCCCTGACAGCCCAGTGATTAGGACTCCATGCTTTCAATGCTGAGGACCCAGGTTCAGTCCTTGGTTGAGGAACTAAGATCCCACAAGCGGCACAGTGTGGCCAAAGAAGAGATTTTAAAAAATAAAAAACACGACACAATGGACTTATTTATGAAACAGAAACAGACTCACAGAAACAGGAAACAGACTTGCGGTTGTCAACAGTGGGAGGGGAGAAGGGATGGATTGGCAGTTTTGAATTAGCAGATGCAAACTATTACACATAGAATGGATAAACAACAAAGTCTTACTGTACAGCACAGGGAACTATATTCAATGTCTTGTAAAAGAATATAAAATAGTGTGTGTGTATAGAATCACTGTGCTATATACCAAAAACTAACACATTATGAATCAACTATTTTTCCATTACAAAAAAAATTTTTTATAAGTAAATAAAATTTTAAAACTTGTTACAGCTTATCTTAATTTGATATGAAAATATTGTCTCTCTCCACAAGATACTTTTAAAATATAACACATAATATCATTATCACAACTAAAAAAACCCTCTCTTCCCAAATTCCTATGTTGAAACCCAGTAATGGGACTTTCAGGAGGTGATGAGGGCAAAGCCCTTATCAGTGGGATGGGTGGTCTTTTTTTTTTAAATTTACTTATTTTTGGCTGCCCTGGGTCTTCGTTGCTGAGCAGGCTTTCTCTTGTTTCAGCGAACAGAGGCTACTCCCCAGTCACAGCGCACGGGCTTCTCTTTGTGGCGGCCTCTCCTGTCGCAGAGCGCAGGCTCTGGGACGCACGGGCCGCAGCAGTTGCAGCATGTGAGCTCAGTAGTTGGGGTCCTCAGGGGACCAGTACTCTCATACATGAGAGGCCTCGGAAAGCTCCTTTACCTCTCCAGCCGCTGGAGGACACAGCAAAAAGATGGCCATCTATGACCAGAAGTGGGCCCTCACCGGACACAGAATCTGCAGGCACCTTAATCCTGAAATTCTCAGCCTCCAGAACTATGGGAAATAAACTTCTGTTTATAACCTACCCAGAACATGGTATCATTATAGCAGCCTAAAAATGGACTGAGACAACACTAACAAAAATTCCTTAGTATCATCAAATATCTAGTTAGTATTCAAATTTCTCCTACTATCTCATTTTTTTTTTTAACTTAAGATCTAAAATACATAATTGATTGCTAGTCTCTTAACTCTCTGGATCTGTAGGTTTTCTTTCTCTCTCCCTCTCTTTTTCAACACAATTGATTCGCTAAAGAAACAAAGACATCTGTCCTGGGGAGTTTCCCAGGGTCGACATTTTGATGACTGTATTGTCTGTCCTCTGTAGTTCCTGTAAATAAGCAGTTAGACCCAGAAAACTGATCACGTTTAAATTATATTTTTTGCCAAGAACCATCTCCCAGTTGGCGCTATTGTATTTTCATCAGGAGGCACATAATGACTTCTTATCACTCTTTTTGGTTACCCTGAGATGCACTTCTTTTCCTTCATTAATCAGTTTTTAAAATATCCCAGCATCTTTCAGAGGTATCTGTGCAGAAAGAAGAAAATAAAGACTACCTGAGACTGTTATCCTTAAATCCATTTTCAAGTTTGGCTCTTGACTGGTATCTGTGAACTTGGATTTTGGGGAGACTTCCTGAATCTAACTGCTCCCTAAATGTTAAATGAGGTTAACTGCCAAAACTGTTTATGAAAACAATGTGGTTTATGCTCAACATCTGCTTTCTTTTGGAAGTTTGGAATTTTGGCCTGTGGTAAGTAGGTGTCCAGGTGACCAATAAAAGCCCTAAGCAATGCATGTCTCTCTAAAGAGCGTCCCTGGTGATAACATTTCACACCTGTTGTCACAACTTACTGCTAGAGAAACTAAGTATATCCTCTCCAGAAGAGGAATGGAAGAAGCTTACACCTGGTCTCTTCCAGACTTTGCCCCATATTCCTTTTCTCTTTGCTGATTTTGCTTTGTATCCTTTTGTGATAATGAAACAGAATAGTTGAGTATGACTATGCTCAGTCCTAGGAGCCCTTCCTATGAATCATGAATCTGGGATTGGTCTTAGAAATCTGTATCCAAAAGGGGTATTTATTTTCTTTTGCAATTTTTATTTTGTTGGGGTATAGCTGATTAACAATGTGTGACAATTTCAGATAAACAGCAAAGGAACTCAGCCACACATATACACGTCTCCATTCTCCCTTAATCCCCTTTAAAAGGGTAATGTTTAAAATATATTTGATATGTTTCAATTTCCTTACACTCATACTTCATTTAGCCATGATCAATTTCCCTATCCCTTTGTAGAGGAAGACTGTTCTTCAAATTGGCTCCTGAATCCATTTTTTATGACTCTAAGTATTGTCTGACACTTTCCTTCCTTTCTGGTACAAGATGTTCTAAGCTCACTTTATAAATTTCCGGACCCAAACCTAGAATCAGACATTTCCCCAAAGCAGTCTGGTTCTTTTAAGTGGGAAGTTCTATTTAGAGATCACAATCAGGATACTAAGGGTGCTTGCTGCTTGGGTATTACTGACTGTTTCTCAAACTTTTCAGTGGACAGATCTAGGAAAGTAAAACCCAGAATAATGTATACTAATACTCCCACATATATACAGTCTTTTCCATTTAATCTCCAACTAAGTTAATGACTGCCTTTGATAGATTAAATATTTCAATATTAACAATGTATAGGACATTACTGAACTCAGGTAACAGAGAAGTAGGATAACAAGAAGATAATTCTAAAGGATAACTTCCAAAGGGAATCTAGGGATTTCCCTGGTGGTCCAGTGGCTAAGACTCAGTGCTCCCAAGGCAGGCAGCCCGAGTTCAATCCTTGGTTGGAGAACTAGATCCCTTATGCCACAACTAAGGGTTCGCATGCCACAAATAAAGATCCCGCATGCTGCAACTCAAAGAACACAAATGCTGCAATGAAGATGGAAGAGCCCGTGTGCCGCAACTAAGATCTGGCATAGCCAAATAAGTAAAAATTTTCTTTTTTATGCTCTGAGAACATAAAGCATGAGAATACTGGACCTAGATATTTGTAAAAGAGACTTCTGATGCTCTCACAAACATAGTTCCCCTTTCCTTGGGGACATAAGGCATGGAGACATTTCCTTCATGCTTCTTGCAGATGAACAGGGCTGTGTAATGACTTCTGGCTAAAAGGTTATATAGAGAAATGACAGTCACCACTTTTGGGCCAAGTACCTAATTGCATGAGTAATGAGCATGCCCTCCATTACTACACTACTGACTTACAGAGCTCTTTCTGATATGTTAAGTGCCAAAGATTTGACATTGCCAAGCAAAGCCACTAATTCAAAAAGATACAAGTATCCTAATGTTCATAGCATTATTACAATAATGCTTCCAAGATATGGAAGCAACCTAAGTATTCATTAACAGATGAATGGATAAAGATGTGGGGTGTGTGTATATACCTACATATACACAATGGAATGCTACTCAGCCATAAAAAAGAATGAAATTTTGCAATCTGCTACAACATGGATGGACATGACTGAGTCACTAACCATGAATGCATGCCAGGAAGATCTCACATGCCACGGGACAGCTAAACCCAGTGCCACAACTACTGAGACTGTGCTCTGGAGTCCAAGAGCCACTGCTAACAAGCCCATGTGTCAAAATTACTGAGGCCTGCACGCCCGTGCCCTGCAATGAGAGAAGCCATGGCAATGAGAAAACCAAGCACCGCGACAAAGAGCAGCATCTGCTCTCAGGCAACCAGAGAAAAGCCTGCACAGCAACGAAGACCCAAAGCAGTCATAAATAAATAAATAAAAATTTCAAAAACCGCAGTTGCACATTCAAAAAACAAAATGCTTCAGTCTGCTTTATTTCTTTATGCTTCTGCTAGATCTTAAAGATTGCAATAAATCTTTTAGTGCTTCATACATTACAGACAACAAATATTTTTTGAATTATTGAGTGCTCTTAAGAAAATAGACATTTCACCCCAGTATTCAGGTTTATCAGCAGCTAGAGTCCCATTGTGCAAACCTACTTTCCATTAAAATGTTACAACTACAAGAAATTAGGAGTAGATTCATGGGACATACTAATAATTAAAATACATAAGATCCTAGACAATTTTGAAGTTCCTGAAGTCCATTCCCTTCGTCCGAATGTGAACTCTGAATTCAGTGTTGAAACCACACATAGCAGTAGTCTAAGATTTCTGTCTTCGTGTATGCTCAGTTGTGTCAGAGTCCTTTGAACCCTATGGGCTGTAGCCACCAGGCTCTTCTATCCATAGGATTTTCCAGGCAAGAATGCTGGAGTCGGCTGCCACCGCCTTCAGGGGATGTTCCCAAAACAAGGCTCGAACCCCCATCTCCTGCATCTCCTACATTGCAGGTGGATTCTTTACCGCCTGAGCCATTGAGGAAGCCTTGTATTACTTATAACCCATTACTTCAGGAAACTGGATTCTCTGGCTGCTTAGGATCAAAAGAACTAATGACATATATCCTTCTGTTTATGTTGTCTTAAAGGAAAGCTGAAATTACACAAAATATAGTTATTTGGGAGTTTTAAAAGACTGGCAGTTTTTCACTTTGTATGTTTTACTTATTATCTGTCTCTCCTGAGAAAAATGTAAGTTATACAAGGGGCAGGGATTCTATGTGACTATTAACTGCTATTCAGCACTCACTATTCCTCTTTATATAAATGCTATTAGAAAAACACATTTTCAAAGATAATTATAATAGACAAATCATTTGTTTTCTCCTTAAGTAGTTCCTTTTAGATCAAATTTATACCACTTGTTTTTACTTCAAATGATTTTGAATCTTATACAGAAATCTTAGCAAAATCAATTTTAGACTTGAATTAATCTTATGCTTCAGATTCTCCTGAAATAATGAGATGAATGTTTAATTTGGAAAAATAAACAATCTATAGCACTGACAAAAGGTCAACTTGACATATTCTTTGATTTACCATAACATAAGAAGCAACTATTTTCAAGTAAATGAAACAATCTTCTAATAATAACTGAATATATCAATTCTTATATTTTTCTACACCTATTTTGAAAAAGGATTCATTCAAATCTCTATAAAAGCGAATTTTTATGAGAATTCCCTTAAGGTCCAGTGGTTAGGACTCCAAGATTCCACTGGAGGGGGCCCGGGTTTGATCTGTGGTGGGGAACTAAGATCCAGCAAGCAGCACTGTGTGACCAAAAAAAATTGCTTACTTTTAAAAATATTAATGTGGAGGAATTCCCTGGTGGTCCAGTGGTTAAGAATCTGCCTGCTTATGCAGAGAACAAGTGTTAAATCCCTGGTCCAGGAAGATCCCACGTGCTGCAAGGCAACTAAGCCCACGCACCAGAACTACGGAGTCTGCACGCCTAGAGCCTGCGCTCCTCAACAAGAGGAGCCGCCGCATGAGAAGCCCTCACACCCCAGGGAAGGGTAGCCCCGACTCAGGGCAACTAGACAAAGACTGCACGCACAACAAAGACTCAGTGCGGCCAAAAAGAAAAACAGAAGAAAAAACGCTGAAAATTAAAATTTAAAAAAAATGTCAGTCAGTCCAGTTGCTCAGTCGTGTCCAACTCTTTGTGACCCCATGGACTGCAGCATCCCAGGCTTCCCTGTCCTTCACCAACACCCAGAGCTTGCTCAAACTCATGTCCATCAAGTTGGTGATGCCATCCAACCATCCCATCCTCTGTCATCCCCTTCAGAGGACATACAATGAAGACTGAGTGCAGCCAAAAACAAAAAGAAAACCAGACAAAAAAAAGCTGAAAAGTAAAATTTTAAAAAATATCTTTCCCTTTAAGAGATCACATAAGAGTAAACCAATTTCTTCATATACCTAGCTATAAAGCTAGCCTAGAAGTTATAAAAAAGTTAATTACAGTCCATATTATGACAAAGATCATGTTCCAGAAAATTAAAATGGTACAATGATTAAATTAACTAATAAGAATTAAGATGAACATGCTGACTTTATTTAGGAAAGTTTTTGACAATGTCTCATATCAATAACAACACATTTTAGATAATAAATTGTGGACTGAATAATTAAGAGTTAGGGTCATGCAAATTTCATTGAAACTCAAATACAAAAGAGTGTTGATTAAAATTCTACATCTTTTTGGAAAAAATAGGTCTAAAGAAGTGCCAACCTGCCAACTATTAAACACTTTTTGTTGGAGATGACTCTTGCACAGTCCCTTGAACTGCAAGGTGACAAACCAGTCAATCTTAAAGGAAATCAAGCCTGAATATTCACTGGAAGGATTGATGATGAAGCTGAAGCTCCAATATTGTGGCCACCTGATGCGAAGAGCCGACTCACTGGAAAAGACCCTGATGCTGAAAAAGCCTGAAGGCAAAAGGAGAAGGGAGCAGCAGAGGATGAGATGGTTGGCTAGCAATACTGACGCTATGGACATGAATTTCAGCAAACTCTGGGAGGATGGTGAAGGACAGAGGAGCCTGGTGTGCTATAGTCCCTGGGGTCACGAAGAGTTGGACATGACTTAGCGACTGAACAACAACAACAAATCAGTGATTTGGATTATGACATAGAAGGCATGTGTATTAATTTCATAAAAGACAAAGCTGGGAGGAATGAATGACTAATAAAATAGGTAATTGAATACAGAATTAACTTCATCTTAGGCAGGAACACAAGGCTAAATGCAACAAGATTAAATGTAATGTATTCAGGATTTTTTAAAAAGTCAGAATTATATGTGAGGATAGAAGAACAAGATCAAGCTTGGAAATTTTAGCCAACAAAGCTATGACCTTTTTGCTTAAGCTAATACAATTTTATGCTGCATGGTAGTGATTAAAGAATATTCTCTTACTGTACACTAATCTAATTCCATTTAGAGAACAGCATGGGATTAACCAGTATGCATATCAACTATGGTTAAGGAGCAGTAGGGGAAAAGGACTTGTTCAGGTTCCCATTTTGCAATTCAAATAGTTGAATTCCACCTCTGAGTAGTAGTAAATTTCCAATGGGGGGTTCTAGTGGTGACAGCAAAAAAAACGGATTCATGATAACATGCCAAAATTCCCAGTGACTTCTATCTCCATCCCTATCTCTAGAACCGGAAAATGAGGCTGGGACTATGTCAGGTGACTATACAGATCTGTTTCAATGCCCCAAATTAAAGGGGGTAAATGAAAAGCAAAAATTTCACTGAATTAATGATATTTTACATTTTCAAGGTGATGTGTCACATCAGTTTATAACATCTAACACTTAGCAAGACACAAAAACTTTAACAACATAAGAGAAATGTTAAACAGAGAAGGATGTTTGAGATAAAACTGACCGTTACTAAAAGTTATTGCATTCCCCTGGTGGTCCAGTGGTTGACATCTGCCTGCCAATGCAGGGGACATGTGATCAATCCCTGGTCCGGGAAGATCACACATGCCACAGGGCAACTAAGCCCATGTACCGCAACCACTGAGACTGAGTGCCTACAGCCCAGGCTCCACAACAAGAGAAGTCACCAAAATGAGGAGCCCGAGCACTGCATCTAGAGAGAAGCCCCTGCTCACTGCAACTAGAGAAAGCTAATGCATTGCAATGAAGACCCAGCACAGCCAAAAACTAATTAAAAAATAAGCAAGTTATCAGTTACAATGGAATATTATTCAGCCATTAAAAGAAATGACGTTCTAACACATACAATGTGGATGAATGCTAAAAACATTACACAAAAAGCCATGTGTATGATTTCACATATAAGTAGCTCTTAAAACAACTCAAGCAATTAATTATTAAGTTATTTAGTTATTAAGAAAGAAGGAAATCATTCCCCACTCACAAACTACACCTTATGGAGAGAATTGCTTAGAATTCAGAATGCATTTTCCTTCATAACCAATGATCAGATTTCCCTGGTTAACCCCATGAATTCTACATAAATTATAACATGGTTAAAATACTGAGTAAGTAACAATAATTTAAAAAACACTTTAAAAGTATACGACTGTGAACATATTCATTTCATCTGTGTTATGAACTAAATAAGTTTAGGGGCTAAGTATAAGAATGCAGTCATTATTTACAAATATCGTACACTATGTGGTGAAAAGGAAATAAAAAGACAATATGAATGTCTCAGTCCATTTCTCCTCTTTACCCTGGCCCTATGCAGTCCCCACTGCTCAGATGTTTTTTTTTGTTTGTTTGTTTTTTTTAATTTTGTTTTTGGCTGCACTGGTTCTTTGCTGCTGTCCTGGGCTTTCTCTGGTTGCTCTGAGTGGAGTGCTACTCTGCAGCTTGGTACCTGGGCTTCTCAGTGCATTGGCTTCTCTTGTTGCAGAGCCCCGACTCCAGGGTGTGTGGGCATCAGCAGTTGCAGCCCATGGGCTCAGGCACTAAGGTGCACAGGCTTAGCTGCCCCACAGCATGTGGGGTCTTCCTGGACCAGGGACTGAGCCAGTGTCCTTTGCATTGCAAGGTGGATTTTTAACCACTGGACCACCAGGGAAGTCCCACTGCTGAGATTATTAATCAGACAAAAGAAAGCTAAAGAAAAAGTGAGCAGTTGGAATAGCCACAGAGGAAATAATCAAGTCCCTACATGCCAGAAGTGTCCTTGATAATACATCTATCTAAAATCACATTTCCAGAACCTAGACTACCATTCCTCTGAAGATTGATCAAGCAAGCAAGATACTAACATGTTTGGTTATCCTTTTTCCATGTCTTATTCTCATTCAGGAATCAGTTCAAGTCAAGAAGTAATGAGTATGATACTATTATCTATTAGGTTGGTGAAAAGTAATAGCAGTTTTGGACCCCAAATTTGAAATCATTATAACTAGGCTCAAACACATCTTTATTAGTCAAAATAGGAACCATTACAGTAAATACATTTCTGTCAATGAGAAGTAAGTTTGTTTATTCTTGGAGCATAAAAATCCTTGTTTAGGAATTTGACAAATTCTTGGAAAGCATTTTCTGCATACTGTTAGTTGTGGAAGCATTTTTCCTGCAAAAAGTTGTTGAGATGCTTGAAGAAGTAGTAATTGGTTGGTGATATGTCAGGTAAATATGGAGGATGAGGCAAAACTTCATAGCTCAATTCGTTCAGCTTTCGAAGCATTGGATATGTAACATGCAGTCACACATTGTCGTGGAGAAGAACTGGACCCTTTCTGTTGATCAATGCCAGTGGCAGACGTTGCAGTTTTGGGGGCATCTCATTGATTTGCTGAGCATACTTCACAGATGTAATGGTTTCACTGGGATTCAGAAAGCTGTAGTGGATCAGACAGCCAGCAGACCACCAAACAGTGACCATGACCCTTTTTTGGGGAGCAAGTTTGACTTTGGGAAGTGCTCTGGAGCTTCTTCTCAGTCCAAGTGCTGAGTCAGTCATCACTGGTAGCTGCATAAAATCCACTTTTTATCGCACATCACAATCCGATCACAAAATGGTTCCTTGTTGCGTAGAATAAAAGAAGATGACACTTCAAAACAATTTTTTTTTTGATTTGTGGTCAGCTCATGAGGCACCCACTTATCGAGCTTTTTCACCTTTCCAATTTGCTTCAAATGCCAAATGACCTTAGAATGATCAAAAGTTGAGTTCTTGAGCAACTTCTCATGTAAGTTGTAAGAAGGTTAGCTTGTTGAAGTTATGCTCTCCGTTGGGTGTTGTCAATTTCTGATGGCCGGCCACTATACTTCTCATCTTCAAGGCTCTCATCTTCTTTGCAAAACTTTTTGAACCACTGCTGCACTGTACATTCATTAGCAGCTCCTGGGCCAAACACGTTGATGTTGTAAGGTGTCTCTGCTGCTTTATGAGCCATTTTGAACTTGAGTAACAAAATCGCTCGAATTTGCTTGTTGTCTAACATTATTTCCCTAGTCTCAAATAAACATAAAATAAACAGAAGTAATAATTCATTAGCAAAAAACATAAAAGCAAGAAATGTGCATTAAAATAATGTATCATGAAACCACATCTATTTAAGAATGTATTTCAATATCAAATGGCAAAATTAATGCAAAACCCCAATTACTTTTGCACCAACCTAACAGAAGTATAACTGAATACTTTACTGTATACTAGAAACTAATACAGTGATGTAAAGCAACTATACATTAATAAAACAAATTTTTAAAAAGAGAAGTAATTGAGCATACAGTGCTCTTTCTGCACACATGTACACTGGTTACTGGTAAAAATAAACCTGGAGGGAAGTCAACAGCGAAACTAAGAGAACCAGCAAGGCACTGTCATATGCAACTGCTCCCTTGTAGCTACACTTAAGAATATATGGGCTCTAAAATGCCATTTTAAAGAACTGAGATGTCTTTGTGCCAAGATATTCTTATATTCCTATTTCCCCCAGTAGCCAAAAATATGCATTCAACAAATAAATAACATTCTGGGATATCTTATCACCAGGCAATTTGAGAACCACCACACAAACCCAAACACACATTCATTCCAGACAACAAAGACAAAAATAAATAACTACATCAAACTACAATGCTTACGCACAGCAAAGGAGATCAATAACAAAATGAAAAGACAACGAAGCAACGGGAAAAACAGTTGCAAGTCATGATATGATAAGGGGTTAATATCCAAAATATATAAAGAACTCAATAACCAAAAGAAACAAAACAAAAAGGAAACCAGGTTTGGATAAGGACAGAGGAATGGAATATAGACATTCTTCCAAAGACATACAAATGACCGACAGGTCTATTAGGTACACCACTAGTCATTAGGAAAATACAAATCAAATCACAAGAAAATATCACCTCACACCTGTTAGAATAGCTGTCATTAAAAGATATGAGACATTGCTATATGGTGTACATGAAAGTTGTCAAGAGAGCAAACTGAAAGAGGTCTTAAAAATTTTTTTTCTTTTTGATATCTATATAGAATGACGTTTAAATTTCCTGTGGCAACATTTCAAGAAATATGTAAGTCAAATCATTATGCTGTACACCTTCAATGCTGTATGTCAATTTGTATCTTGATAAAACTGGGAAAGAAACAAAGTGGTGAGGCTGTGGAGAAAATGGAGCCCCAGGGCACTATTGGCAGGAATGTAAATTGGTGCGGTCATTATGGAAACAGTATGGTGGTTCCTCAAAAAGTTAAAAATAGGATTACCATATAATCCAGCAATCCCATTTCTGGGAATATATCCAAGGAATCAAAAACAGGGTGTCAGGACATATATGTACTCCCACTTTCAATGCAGCAAGTATTATTCACAATAGCCAAGATATGTAAACAACTTAAGTATCCATCAACAGATAAATGAATAAAGATGTGGTATCCCCTTGAAGAGAAAATGGCAACCCACTCCAGTATACTTATCTGAAAAATCCCATGGACAAAACAGCCTGGCAGACTACAGTCCATGGGGTCACAGAGTCAGATGCGACTAAGCACACATACATTTACAATGGAGTATTATTCAGCCCCAAGAAAGAAGAAAATCCTGTCATTTTCAGCAACATGGATAAAGCTTGAGGGCGCTATACTACAAGTAATAAACCAGAAAGGGAAAGAAAAATTCTGGTGTCACTGACATGTGAAATCTTTCAAGGGAAATAAAAAAAGGTCAAACTCTTAGAAACCGAGTGGAAAAGTAGTTACCAAGGCTTGGGGGTCCTTGTTCCCCCAAGGAAAGGCACAGACTTCTCAGCTATAAGATGAAGAAGCACGTCTGAGAACCTAACGTACAACATGAATATAGTTGATAACACTATTAATACATTATATACTACTAATTCAAATTTGTTAGAACTTAAGTGTTCTTACCAAAACAAACAAAAAAAATCCCAAGAGTTAGATTTTGTAAATTCCAGGATAACAAACTGTTTTGGAAATTTAAAGAAACTGCTGTGATGGCAATTTTTTAAAAAATGGAGTAAATATCCCAATTCATACTTCTAAGATACATCTTTACTCTTAAAAGGATATATCAAAAATCAGTAAGAGGGAATTCCCTGGCGGTTGGTCCAGTGGTTAGGACTCCACGCTTCCACTGTCAGGGGACTGGGTTCACCGCCGGGGGCTGGGTCAAGTAGCTAAGATTCCACAAGCTACACACTAGGCCAAGGAAAAAAAAATCCTGGAAAGAAATATTCTTCCTTCTGGGAAGGAAAATGAGGTGCCTTAGGGGACTGAGTGGAAAGGAGATTTTTTTCACTGTCTGTTCTTTTATAAATTTTGAACCATGAGAATGCATCATTTGTTTAAAAGTACAGAAAGAGAACAAGAAAAAAAAAATATATTTTCTAATTGTCCTCACTGGCCATATCATACTGACAGGGATATAAATCATATAAAAAATGAAGCCATGGTCACCAGAGAAGGCAGTTTTTCAATAGAAGACAGTGTTGTGCATCTTATGAGGGTAAAAAAATTAACATGACAAATAAACATACGTTCTTGCAACTGCAGTAAGTTTTTAGTGAAACATAATTGTTACCAACTCTGGAACCAAAAAGATCTGGGGTCAAATCTTAGCTCTTCTAATTAGGAGTTGTCTGGTCATATAAATTATGTAACTTCAATTTGCTAGTCTAGATAATGGGACTAACAGAACCTCCATGGTGCTATTAATAATAACACCAGTCACATAGTATGGTGAAAATTAAATGAGATAATTTACATAAAATAATTATCCTAAGCCAGGTACATAGTAAATAACTCCATACATTTTAGTCATTATCATCATCCATGGGAGGCAACACAGAACAGTAGCTAATAAGGATTTGGATACCTAGACCTGAATCCTGGATCTCCTCATTAGCTTTAATACTGGGGCAAGTAACCAAACATCCTTAAGACTTGGTATCTTTTTCTCATTCATAAATGGCAGTAACATTAGTACTTGCATTATGAAAAATGTAATATATACAAATGTGTAAGTTAAATGAAAAGATAAAAAATTGTGAATTTACTAGGCAAACACAATTTTTACCAAGTAATCAAAGTTAATATCCCCATTAACAGCATTATGTGCTTGTTCAAAGTATAATATTAAAAGATATATTTGCAAAGCAGCATATAATATTAATAAACAAGCACCAAAGTCTCTCACGGTCATATAATATCTGAGGGAAAGGTTTGGTTTCAAATAAACAAATTACTTTTATTTGTACCTCCTGTAATGTTTGCAAACCATGTTATCATATACAACTCTGATATTGACAGTTTTGGGTTGAGCTAAAATTATCCATAGAAGGATAAAACAAACAACCTTGGTCATCATAGCATGATGCTCTCAAGTGACCTAGTGGAGAAAAGGCTAATGGTAATAAGCCCAGGTTGTATCTCTTCGGGATTCAAGCACATGAAATAAATGCCCTATTATCCTCCAAATAAACAGGCTGGTGAGGGCTTAATGTGGTTCCCAGGGGTGACTGAAAAAATATTCTTGATCCTAATAAGGGAAAAAAAAGAGACAATAAAAATCAGTAATGGGGACGATTTTTAGGTCCAAAAACATTCAATACAGCACTTTCAAAATATCAGTACAATTAAGCTGCCAGCCCTTTTTCAGGGCTCTCTTGGACAAATGAAAGGATCCCCAAACACACTTGAATGAGAGACTTCAATTCTTAGGAACTAAAGGGTATCATGAGAAGTGCCCCAGACCAATCAGAACCAGAAACCAAAAGAACTTTGCTGGAAGACTGATAAATGGACTGTGGTAAATCATACTGCATGCGGTTCCATGTTGCGACTTCTACCAACAGAAAACCCACAGGTTATCAAGCTATCAAGCTTTGATGACTTTACCAACTATCTAATATCTTGATTGTGGTGGTAGATACATGCACCCACACAGTTATAAAACTATACAGAATTAAACACACACACACACACACACACAAACGGAAAGCAAAATGAGGTTAGTGGATAATACCAGTGACAATACTTGGTTGTGGTTTTCTTGCATTTGGAAAATGTTATCTTCATGGAAAAATGGCAAAATATATTTTTGTGTTGTTATTAAGTGCTCTTTTCTTTGTTATTAAGTGCATGTGAATCTGTATTTATCTTACTAAAAATTTCAGTTAAAAAATTTAGGATGAACAGATCTTAATATTTGAGTAAATGTACCACAGAAAGAATTTTTAGGAAAAATTTTCTATTAAATGTATTCTACATAATATTTTCTCTCTACTATTAGCTATAATAGCTAGTTTTTCTCCTAGAGGGCAAGTGACCACGGGAAAAAATTCCACAAAGATCCACACACTTACAACATGAGTGTATTTGAAAACAAAAAATAATATAACACTTCTCCAATTAAAAAGAAGAATCAAACTGAGACTTCCCTCACTGTCCAGTGGTTCAAATTCTGTGCCCCCAATGCAAGGGGCATGGGTTTGACCCCTGGTTAGGAACCAAGATCCCACATGCTGCACAGCGGAGCCAAAAAGAAAGAAAGAAATTATTTATAAAGCCAAAAAAGTAATAAAATTATACCCCACATAACAAATATTAATATTATCTATGTGCCAGGCATCAAATGGAGAGACAGTAAAGAACAAACAACTTAATTGATCTTTCTTGGCACCAACATTTTGTTGAACTTTATCAGAAACTGACATATACCTCTTCTGTTCCATGTGCCTGATTTGCTTCCTCAGTCTACATCTTCATCTTGTTAAAAGTGTCTTGGAACTTTTTCTTGTAGATTTTTTAAAAGTCCTTTGAAATGGAAATAGATTTATTTGATCCACTGGCATGTCATCCCTATTTATTTTTCTTAGAGAATTTTTTGGGGGGAGGTGCTGTGCCATGTCTTCCATTGTGGCATGCAGGCTCTGGTTGCGGCATCAGAACTCTTGGTTGCGGCATGTGGGATCTAGTTTCCAGACCAGAGATCATACCCAGGTTCCCTGCATGGGGAGCATGGAGTCTTAGCCACTGGATCAGCAGGCAATTCCTGTCAATCTTATTTCTTAAATGTAAAATTTGCAGTAAGGACAGCTCTTCTGAGAACTACTTTCATAGTCAATACCTCTCACTGAGACAAAAAATGAGCAAATTACAGTATTATACTGTTATTAGCTTGACCTGTCCCTCCAGCTAAGAGCCAGGAAGGCTCAGACCACAATCATCCGAAACTTAGGCCAGTCCATGCCCTCACCTACAACCTTTGGTAGCTTATACTGACCTAAACACCATGCCACGTAACTATTAGGTATAGGTAAATACTACATAACTCTCTGTGAAATGGGAATATCAAGACCCAACTCAACAATTTATATGAGGATGTGATAAACACTGTGTAAACAGCCAAATTTTATTCAACTAAATCACAAGGGCAACTAGAATACTTATTACAAAACCAAAGAGGACAGGTTATAAATACCTTCAATATCATCATTAGCACAATGCCACCCACACAATAAATTTTCAGAGAATAATCACTGTTGAAAATCTCTAATTGAGAAACAACCAAGAATACATAATTATGTAAACCTATTTCCAGTAGTCAAGGAAGATTTTTTCAATTAAATAAATAAAAATATTTTCAGGTAAAGTAATGAACCTGGCATTTTAGAACATGCACATTTATTACCACAATTCCACAGACACACGCCACATGTGGACTCCAGGAACTAGCTGGACAGTTGGGGGTCCATGATTCAGCCTGTCATACTCTCCAATTAGAGTAGCTCAGTCCCAAGAGGGTGAGACAAACTCTCATGATTGGTTTTTTCCTCTCTCTGTTGTCCTCTGGCTTGGCTTTGATAGGAGGACTAGAAATGGGAGCTCAAAGAAAGGAAAAGTATTATGGATATTGAGAGGAGGAAGGAGCTCAGGAAAGATGTTTTTGAACTTCTGGGTTTGGCTCCAAACTGCACATGCACGGATGTGGCCCTAACCAGCATGGACTGACCCTAAACAGAATTTCAAATTGAAGAGAGATCAACACCCAGGTTCCAGACTGTCCACTGGGTGGGCTGCACATGTGGTACAGATCCAAACAGCACTGCAAAGGCTGTGAAACCTTCACTGACACAAGCAAAAGAAGACTGGTTGCAACTTGCAGCTTGAACCCATCAATACCCACAGCATGATAAAAGTAAATATACAGTTGTCCCTTGGTGTCCATGAAGGACTGGTTTCAAGCTCTTGGAAGATGCCAAAATCCATGGATGCTCAAGTCCCTTACATATAATGGAGCAATGGGACTTCCCTGGTGGTCCGGGGGTTAAGAATCTGTGGGTTCAATCTCTGGTCAGGGAACTAAGATCCCATACGCCATGGAGCAACTAAGCCTAAGCGTCACAACTACCGAGCTCATGCACGATAACTAAAGAGTCTGTGTGCCACAACTAAGACCCAACAAATAAATAATAAGTAAAATAAATAAATAAGCCAAATAAATAAATAAGGAGTAGTATTTGCCCATAACCTATGAAATTCTCTCTACACTTTTAAATCATCTCTAGATTACTTATAATACCTAGTACAATGTAAATTCTATGTAAATAGTTGCAAATACAATTGTAAGTGCTAGCCTATGGCAAATTCAAGTTTTGCTTTTTCGGAAATTTCTAGAATTTTTTTCCAAGTGTTTTTGACCATAGTTGGTTGAATCCTCACTTGGAAGACCTAGAAGACCTGGAAGGTCGACTGCAGCAACATCCCCATGGTATGTAAAGAGATGCAGCGTTCCATAACATAATCCTGAAAAGGCCTAGAGGGAGTCCCCGGTGGCCTGGTGGTTACGACTTGGCATGTTCACTGCTGTAGCCCGGATCTGACCTCTGGAAGGGGAACTGAGATCCCACAAGCTTCATGGCACAGCCAGAAATTTAAAAGAAGAAAAAAAAAAATTTTTTAATATCTAGAATATAATCCAAAATTACTCATTATATAAAGAACCAGTAAAGTTTCAATTCAACTAGGAAACTACAATCAGTAGGAATCAACAATTACACAAGACAGATATCAGACTTACCAAAGATTTTGGAGGAGCCCAAAGAAATGAGAACACTCTTGAACGGAAAGATGGAAAGTCTCAACACAGGAACCGAATGGAAATTTTAGTATTGAAGTATACAACAACCAAAAAAATAAAAAATAGAATTCATTTCCCTAGATCAACTGATTAGAAATCTGGGAAAACAAGTTCATCTTTTAAGAGTGACAACTCCTTGAAGACCAACTATATTATTAACACCTCAGTGTTATTTTAATGAGATGACTTTCTTCATAACTCTGAGACATTGTATTCAACTTTGTCACAACATTAGTCACCCCTTTTTGATAAAGGGCCTATAGCTTGCAATAAATGACTACTGAATAATGTTAACAAACAAAAATAAATAATATCAAAATTTAAGTCCTTATGAGAAGAAAAAATAAGTAAAATGTGACTACTAGGTACAAAACAAGTTCACTGTTTTTTCAAAAGTATCTATTGATGAAATACAGAAAACCTCAAATTCTTCAGTGCCCTGAAATGGCTTGAGCCAACCAAGCCAAATACAAACTCTCACTTACATGTATACCACAGAATGTATAAACCTTTACTATACATTGTAGATCCACTCATGTATTTAGTCAGGATACCTGAACAGTTACTCTTTTCAAACACTCTTCTTTAAGAAAATAAAAACTTTATTTCAGGATACCACTATTCAACAAAATGCAAATCAAAACCACAATGACATACTACTTCACACACACTGGGATGACTATAATCAAATATAGTTAATAACAAAATTGGGCTTCCCAGGTGGCTCAATGGTAAAGAATCTACCTGCCAACGCAGGAGACACAAGAGACACAGGTTCCACCTTTGGTTGGAAAGATTCCCTGGAAAAGGAAATAGCAACCCACTCCAGTATTCTTGCCTGGGAAATCCCATGGACAGAGGAGCCTGGCGGGCTACAGTCCAATGGGTCGCAAAAAGATCTGGACACAACTTACCAACTAAAACAACAAATAACAAGGTTGGCAAGGATGTAGAGAAATACTGGACCCTCACACACTGTTGATGGTTATGTGAAATGGTGCAGTGACTTTGCAGAACAATCTGGCAGTTCTTCAAAAGGTTAAACACAGAGTTATCATAAGATACATAAGATTCCATCCACGGTATATACTCAAGAGTAATGAAAACATACATCCACACAAATGCACATGAATGTTCATAGCATCATTATTTATAACAGCCCAAAGTGAAAATAACTCAAATATCCAACCATAGATTAACAAATAAACAAAATGTGATATATCCACATAATAGAATATTATTCTATAAAAGGGAATGAAGAAGTGATACATGCTGCAAAATAGACACCAAGTCAAAGAAGTCAGTCACTAAAGACCATATATGATGTGATTCTACTTATACGAAATGTCCAGAACAGGTAAATCTATAGAGATGGAAAGTATCTAGCATATTCGTTAGCTTAGGGCCTGGCAGACGAGGGGATGGAGAAAAAAAGGTTTCTTTTAGGGTGATAAAACTGACTGTGGTGATGGTTGCACAATGTTGTGAACCAACTAAAAACCATTAACTATATACTTTAAATGGGTGAATTAAAGAGCATATATTGTAATTCAATAATTAGGAAACTGTTAAGGAAAAAGCTGCTTGGGAAAGAAATACTACTATTTCATTTAAAGCAAAGACGGGGCATCCATAGCAAAGTTGGTTTAATACACTTTTCTGAAGACTGCTCCTGTAAGTCTTTTGATTCCTAATCTGAAATTTCTGAAAATCAAATGTAACTACAAGAAAAAGCAAAGATGGGAAAAACAGTTCAGGATGAATCTTAACATGAGGTATTATATGCCAGTATAGTTTTCTGTACAACTGTCAAAATACCTTTACTGCTTCTGTCATTCGGAAACTTACGAAAAAATTATTCTTCAAAGACAGAATACTATTAAATTTGCCACCCATACATAAAATAAAACTATTTTCCTACTACTAATTTCTACAAACAGCACAAATTATAAACTGATTTTTAGATTTGTAAACTATTTGAAGATTTCTAGCCAGAATCTAGAAAAAAACAAAAACATTTTCAGAGATGCTACTAACCTGATTTTAAAGGATATTTCAGCTTCTTTCATGAGGGGAAAAAAATAAAATTAAACAATTCTTTTTTTTTTTTTTGCTGAGGACTGTGTGTTTTTTTATTTTTTCCATTTATTTTTATTAGTTGGAGGCTAATTACTTTACAACATTGCAGTGGTTTCTGTCATACATTGAAATGAATTAGCCATGGATTTACATGTATTCCCCATCCCGGTCCCCCCTCCCACCTCCCTCTCCACCCCATCCCTCTGGGTCTTCCCAGTGCACCAGGCCAGAGCACTTGTCTCATGCATCCAACCTGGGCTGGTGATCTGTTTCACCCTAGATATACATGTTTCGATGCTGTTCTTTTGAAACATCCCACCCTCACCTTCACCCACAGAGTCCACAAGTCTGTTCTATACATCTGAGTCTCTTTTTCTGTTTTGCATATAGGGTTATCGTTACCATCTTTCTAAAGTCCATATATATGTGTTAGTATACTGTAATGGTCTTTATCTTTCTGGCTTACTTCGCTCTGTATAATGGGCTCCAGTTTCATCCATCTCATTAGAACTGATTCAAATGAATTCTTTTTAATGGCTGAGTAATATTCCATGGTGTATATGTACCACAGCTTCCTCATCCATTCATCTGCTGATGGGCATCTAGGTTGCTTCCATGTCCTGGCTATTATAAACAGTGCTGCAATGAACATTGGGGTGCACGTGTCTCTTTCAGATCTGGTTTCCTCAGTGTGTATGCCTAGAAGTGGTATTGCTGGGTCATATGGCAGTTCTATTTCCAGCTTTTTAAGGAATCTCCACACTGTTTTCCATAGTGGCTGTACTAATTTGCATTCCCACCAACAGTGTAAGAGGGTTCCCTTTTCTCCACACCCTCTCCAGCATTTATTGCTTGTAGACTTTTGGATAGGAGCCATCCTGACTGGCGTGTAATGGTACCTCATTGTGGTTTTGATTTGCATTTCTCTGATAATGAGTGATGTTGAGCATCTTTTCATGTGTTTCTTTGCCATCTGTATGTCTTCCTTGGAGAAATGTCTGTTTAGTTCTTTGGCCCATTTTTTGATTGGGTCATTAATTTTTCTGGAATTGAGCTGCAGGAGTTGCTTGTATATTTTTGAGATTAATCCTTTGTCTGTTGCTTCATTTGCTATTATTTTCTCCCAATCTGAGGGCTGTCTTTTCACCTTGCTTATAGTTTCCTTTGTTGTGCAAAAGCTTTTAAGTTTCATTAGGTCCCATTTGTTTATATTTTTGTTTTTGTTTCTAAAATTCTGGGATGTGGGTCATAGAGGATCCTGCTGTGATTTATGTCGGAGAGTGTTTTGCCTATGTTCTCCTCTAGGAGTTTGATAGTTTCTGGTCTTACATTTAGATCTTTAATCCATTTTGAGTTTATTTTTGTGTATGGTGTTAGAAAGTGTTCTAGTTTCATTCTTTTACAGGTGGTTGACCAGTTTTCCCAGCACCACTTGTTAAAGAGGTTATCTTTTTTCCATTGTCTATCCTTGCCTCCTTTGTCGAAGATAAGGTGACCATAGATTCGTGGATTTATCTCTGGGCTTTCTATTCTGTTCCATTGATCTATATTTCTGTCTTTGTGCCAGTACCATACTGTCTTGATGACTGTGGCTTTGTAGTATAGTCTGAAGTCAGGCAGGTTGATTCCTCCAGTTCCATTCTTCTTTCTCAAGGTTACTTTGGCTATTCAAGGTTTTTTGTTATTTCCATACAAATTGTGAAATTATTTGTTCTAGTTCTGTGAAAAATACCGTTGGTAGTTTGATAGGGATTGCATTGAATCTATAGATTGCTTTGGGTAGTATAGCCATTTTGACAATATTGATTCTTCCAATCCATGAACACGGTATATTTCTCCATCTGTTTATGTCCTCTTTGATTTCTTTCATCAGTGTTTTATAGTTTTCTATGTATAGGTCTTTTGTTTCTTTAGGTAGATATACTCCTAAGTTTTTTATTCTTTTTGTTGCAGTGGTGAATGGTATCATTTTCTTAATTTCTCTTTCTGTTTTCTCATTGTTAGTTTATAGGAATGCAAGAGATTTCTGTGTGTTAATTTTATATCCTGCAACTTTACTGTATTCGTTGATTAGCTCTAGTAATTTTCTGGTAGAGTCTTTAGGGTTAAATTAAACAATTCTTAAGCCTGATTTCTCCTTCCTCTGAGGTCAGCTGCTTTGTACAGATAGAATTTTATACCTAGTATATTCCCACTGTTGTCATTAACGGTGATTTAACAACATGCAAATGATGTGATTAAAATTCACCCTCAATTCACCTCCTATATTTTATCTCAATGTCCCACATTACTTCAATAGCAAGTAAGGAAAACTCACTAATTAAATCTTGCATCAAATTTTTTCTTCATTCATGGTTAGGACAAAGAAGTTCAAAAAGCACAAAAATCCATGGAATATTAGAGGAAACAAAGACAGCCTGATATAAATAGAAGAATATGACATGCATATATGTATCTACCACAACAAAAATACTTAAACTAAAAATACATTTAAAAGATCAGTGTAAAAAGTTAACCACCATCTCACAGAAAATTAAACCAAAAAGCTGTTGGAAGGTGTAGAACGATTTAGCCACAGGTACGAAACCTAAGCAAGTATGACAAAAACCACTGCAATGTTGTAAAGTAATTAGCCTCCAACTAATAAAAATAAATGGAAAAAAAAAAAAGAAAAGAAACCTAAGCAAATAAAAATATAGGCAATATTTTATAGCAGCTATAAATGGAGCATAATCTTTAAAAATTGTGAATTACTCTGTTGAACATTATAAAACATGGTAAATAAACTACACCTCAATTTTTTTAAAAAAGAAGGAAACTGTTATAATTCCAGGAAAAAAACCAAAGAAATAAAAAATTAAATAATACTACGACATGTTGCAGAGAATATCTACAGTCATAATGCTATAAATAACAAGTATCAATTTAATCAAAGATTATGATACAATTGCATTGGGATGACATGGTATGGAGTGTGCAAGGATGTTAAATATCTTCTACCATTGGAAAGGAACTTCCCTGGTGGTCCAATAGCTAAGACTGTGCACTCCCAATGCAGGGGGACCAGATTTGATCCAGGAGGATCAGGGAGTTAGATCCCACATGCTGCAACTAAGACCCGGCAGAGCGGGGAGAAATATCAATAACCCCACATATGCAGATGACACCACCCCTATGGCAGAAAGCGAAGAGGAATCAGAGAGCCTCTTGATGAAGGTGAAAGAGGAGAGTAAAAAAGCTGGCTTAAAACTCAACATCCAAAAATGAAGATCATGGCACCCGGCTCCATCACTTCGTGGCAAACAGATGGGGAAACAATGGAAACAGTGACAGACTTTATTTTCTTGGGTTCCAAAATCACTGTGGATGCTGTCTGCAGCCATGAAATTAAAAGACACTTGCTCCTTGGAAGAAAGCTATGACAAACCTAGACAGTGTGTTAAAGAGCAGAGACATTACTTTGCTGACAAAGGTTCATATAGTCAAAGCTATGGTTTTTCCAGTACTCATGTACAGATGTGAGAGCTGGGCAATAAAAAAGGCTTGAGTGTCAAAGAATTGATGCCTTTGAACTGTGGTGTTGAAAAAGACTCTTGAGAGTTCCCTGGACTGCAAGGAGATCAAACCAGTCAATCCTAAAGGAAATCAACTCTGAATATTCCTTGGAAGGACTGACGCTGAAGCTGAGGCTCCAATACTTTGGCCACCTGATGCGAAGAGCCAACTCATTGGAAAAGACCCTGATGCTGGGAAAGAAAGGCAGAAGGAGGAGGGGACAACAGAGGATGAGGTAGTTCTATGGCATCACCAACTCAATGGACATGAGTTGGAGCAAACTCCAGGAGATGCTGAAGGACAGGGAAGCCTAACATGCTGCAGTCCATGGGGTCACAAAAAGTCAGACACGACTGAGCAACTGAACAACCACCACCATCATTGGAAAGCAAAGGATAAAATCTAAAATTAAGAGTTAGCAGTAAAGAATAGTATTTAGAAAATGGAAATATGTATATAAGAAACTATTACTAGAAAGTGGTTGCTTCTGGAACCATGATAAGATTTAAATAGGTGGGAACAAGGATTCTTGTTTTTAAATCTCTGATTCCACTTGAACTATATGCATATATCACTATGATAAAAATAATAATTCAGATCATAAATAAGAGTTCATAGGATTATAAAACATGAAGTATAGAGCAATTAACAGAAGAGCACTATACATATTTATACTATTCAGTATAAATAGTATAACATAAACATTTATTGCATACTTTTTTTAAAGGCAGTTTTATTAAATAATATATTCAACTGTCCAATATATTTAAGTATATTCCTGTTGCTACTTATCCTGGATCATAATACACCCTGTATGATACAGCACATCGCAGAAACCTTAGTTATCTATATAATTCTATTTTCTTTAACCCTAATTTTTTCTGAGATCCATTTTCTAGCATCTCTTGCAACTGGAGAGAACCAATGAGATAAAACTGAAAGTCAACGGATGGACTTCCAAAAAGACTCTGATCAAATATGGCCTTGGTCCCTAATAATACAGTTTTCCCTGGTGGCTCAGCAGTAGAAAGACTGCCTGCCAAACAGGAGATGGCAGTGGGTCAGGAAGATGCCACAGAGAAGGAAATAGCAACCCACTCCAGTATTCTTGCCTGGGAAATCCCATGGACAGAGGAGCCTGATAGGCTACAGTCCATGTGGTCGCAAAGAGTCTTATCCTTCTGCCTTCAATCTTTCCCAGCATCAGGGTCTTTTCCAATCAGTTTGCTCTTTGCAATGGGTAGCCAGCCAAAGTATTGGAGCTTCAGCTTCAGCATCAGTCCTTCCAATAAATACTCAGGGTTGACTTCCAAATTAACTTAGCAACTAAACAACAACAACAACCCTAATGATAAAGGGCAGCTGCCACTCAAGCCCTAGAATACCTACCTTTGAAATTCTTTTACATAAAAGAAAAAATTAATATATTTAGTCACTGTGGATTTTAGGTGGGAGAAGGTGGTTTATTATTTATTGATAGTATGTCAGCCCATCTACCCTTATCACTTGATTTAAGGTCCATATTTGAAATCATGGTTTATTTTCTCATTCTGCTGAGACTTAATACTTGTGTTAAGTCACATGGATCTCAGTATGAGATATTCTGTAAGATGCCTCTCTCCTTGAAATTATCCTAAAGAAGAAAAGTTCATGCACAGAATACAGAATAGTTTGTAAGTCCTAGCTCCCCAAACATACTTAACCAGGTTTTGTGGCACAACTCTGGTTATTTTCACAGGATAGTATAAGATACAGATATTAATTTTATTTATATAAATTACTATCCTGTCAACTTGATTGTTAAAGAATAAATTTTGAAATTTATTATTAAAGGGAAAACATTAAATATTATTTTCAGAAAAAATTAAAACATGTTAGTTGCTCCATATTCCTGGTATATTTATTTCACTAATATTTGTCCTACAACCCACTATTTTTCATGTTAAGAATTATCCCAGACCTGTGTCAGATATATATCCCACAAAACTGTTGACTGTTATATGCTAGTCATGAATCCATGCCATTAAATGTTTATGTAAGAGTCAGAAAGTAAGTTACTAAGAAATATTCTTTTCAAACATAGAAAATCTTCTCTCTTTTCCTCAAGTCCAAAAGTCAAGGAGCCTTGCCTAAACAAAACATCCAGAATACCTCTGTACCTTACTTATTTTATATCTCACAGACTGTCAAACCAATAAACTACTCCCAGGAATGACTAAACAAACCAGATTATTACCTCTGTCTTAAGTAAATTTCTGCTTCCATCACAATGGATGGCAAGTCCTGAGATTCAGTTTATACCCTCCTTTCTCATCTCTAAAGATATCTTGCCTACTGAAGTCTATTCAAATACACAACTAGAAAAGAGACTCAGAGTATAAACTACAGCGTCACTAGACATCAGTGAGGTAAATTATTGGTATACCCTCTCAATTAGCTTGGCCCTGACTTAATGGAATTTTCCGTAAACCCACTGATGGTTGAAGAAAGAAACCTGTTAATATGCTACAAATTCAGCTACTAAGTTTCAAGTGAAAATTGTTCCCCCTGGAGTTAGTATTCCTGAATTCTGTCTAGAGAGACTTCTTGGCTAGCTTTCTTCTTTGCTGTTCCACATCTTGATCCATGATGGTAACATTGGATCTTTGTCTTTACACTGGCTCCCCTGTCTGTCCTTACCTACTTTATTATCCATACTTAGAAGCTAATTATCCTAGACCTTTTATGATCAATGATCTCATTCTAGAATTGCCTTGCTGTAACTTTTGTTTTCTAAAAGTTTAATTTAACCCATGACTTTAAATTAGGAGAAAAAGGTAGAACTCCAAATTTATCATTGGGAATTCCTTCCTTTCACTGCTCCAACTTTCCCAGACTATCCGAGCTCACAACCTTCTCTGTTCCAATTCAGGCAGATCTCAGACTCAACAGAAGAACATCACAATTTAACTGCACTTCAAACTCTTCTAATTACAGTCAAGCTGGTCATAAACCTATAAATTCCTACAATGATTCTGATGAAAGGTTTAGAGGTTCTTTTGCCTCAGAACTTAAGTGACTAGTAAAAGATCATGAAGTAAATAATAAAAGTTAGAACTAAAACCCACGTATCCTAACAAAGACTGAAAAGGAAATCATACATCTGTCAATAATCAATTTTTATATTTCTGGCTCACTTTTCCAAGTAGATTAAGTATTCTTCCTGAAAAGCTCAAAAAATACATCCAATCAAATGTTTTACAAAGTTTTTGAGGAATAACTGAAATACAATTACCCTCACATATTCTATGTTTACAATTTATCCATTTTGTCATATGTCATGCCATATCATTGAAATCACCACCATCAAGAAAAGTTTCCAACATTTCTATCACCTCAGAAGTTTCTTATCCCTGAGGAATTATCCTTCCCTCTCCTTCCTCCTGCACCAGCATCAGTACCCAGTCTCTAGGTAAGCGTCATTTCATGACAGACTCTGTATTTTAAAGAATTTTATATGAATGGAATCATAGCACGTGCTCTATTTTTACCAATTATGTTTTCATTTAGCATAATTATTGTGAGATTCACTCATACTGTTGAGTGTACAATAATCTTCCTTTTTACTGCTAAGTCATTGAATATAATTTTATAAAGTAGTTAAAAAAATTCCTTGTGGACTTTCCCGGTGGTGCAGTGGATAATAATCTGCCTGCCAATGCAAGGGGACACAGATTTGATCCCTGGTCCAGGAAGAGTCCACATGCCGCTGAGTAACTAAGCCCCTGTGCCAAAACTACTAAAGCCCACACGCCCAGAGCCCGTAAGCCACAACTACTGAGCCCGCCCGCAGCACTGCCGGGGCCAAGGCACCTACAGCCTGTGCCCTGTGACAAGGAAAGCCGCCACACTGAGAAGCCCGTGCACCACACCCACGGGCGGCTCCAGCTGGCCACAACTAGACAAAGTCCACACCCAGCAAAGACTCGGGGCAATCAAAAATAAATAAATAAATTTTTTAAAAAAGGACTCAATAGTCTAAAAAAAAAGAATACTCTAGGAAAAAACATCGTACTACATGTATAATGAGCAGAATGAACATTTTCAATATACTTCTGTTTTAAAAGGAAGAATGTCAAAGATTGCCTAATGAAGAAATATATTTTACTAGTATCAAACTCTCAGGAAAAGTAAGAATAAATTAAAGACTTCACTAATTTAGCTTTAGCAGCTAAAAATATAGGACAAGACTTATTTAAAATATATTCCCATGAATTAGTTATTAAATGTACATTGCTGAGAAAAGGTAACTAATATGGGAGAAAATACAGTGATAACATACTAGTGTATGTATTGTAACTCATTTATTACGCACTATTATTTTGAATTCATTTCAAAAACCTTTTATATATTCACAAAAAATCATTTTACAACAAATAACTATTTTAAATAATGGGAATAAATGAGACTCTTACTAAAAACAACACTAAAGAAAAGGATAGACTATAGAAGGACTTCCTTTTAAGCCATCATACATAAACATTTTTCAATAAATAATTTGCTATCCTGTATTAGTTTGTGTGAATATAGGAGGATACACTGTTGTTTCTTCAGGCCATTTATTTCTTGAGAATACACCCTTGAAAGTCTCAAAATTGAGTGAAATGTTCCTTCATTGCAAAGTTAACCCTAAAAATCACAATTTTTGATGACTATAAAGTGTTATATATTTTTGAAACTACAACATATGTATTGTATATATTTGTATTCAAAATCACAACATAAATATAGTATGAAAAAGTTAACCATTACAGTTAACAATTATGTCCATCGTTTTTTATAATAGAATATTTGGGACTACACCTCAGATTCTCAGAAAGGTGCTTCAGGATGTTGCTATGACTTGAGAGAGACCCAGGCACGAAAAAGTATACCTGAAAGCTATAAGTATAAATGACTCTGAACACAAATTCTTCTCTCTTCATATTTTCAGGCAGCTACTCATAAAATATAAAGCATCAAGAAATCACATTTAGAAGTACATTAAGAAAGGATACTCAAAAAAAAAAGGATACTCATATTTACCACTTAATGACAAAAACATGGAAATATATAAAGTTCAACTGTATTTTATAACCCTCCTCCTTACATTTTAATCTAAATACAGAATATAATAACTCATACTACTCAAAGATGATAGTCTAAAAGATAATAACTACCATATACAAGGCAAACATAAAACCACTCCATTTCTGTTACAAACAGAAATTTATTAGGTAGGCACTCAATAAATTACAGCTGTATTTATTCCATGGGCAAGCAGAAAGGGGGAAAAGGATAACAATGAATATGCTTTCCTTCTACATTCACCCAAGTTTAGAATAGAAAACTTGGGTTGTTATTTTTCCCCCCATTTAGAATTCATTTTATAAAAAATTTCCAGCTTCTATTGTCAAACTTGGCTGAATTTTATCAGCTAAATTTAGGCAGAGGTTTTTAACACTCTCAACTACCTATTAAATCAACCTTATTTTATCTTATAATACCAATTAGGAATATGCTATTGGATAGAAGTGTCTTATCAAGACTGACTTGAAAAAGATACTAATTATTTTCATTATCTACTTCACTCATCATGTCAGTAGCTCACTTAATATACCCAGGATTCAAAATAAGTGATTATGCATAAGTTATTTTCTATAAGAGTAATTTTTAGTACCAATGTAAATAAGTAACTTCTTTGACATCTGGCATACCACTTAGAACATTCATAATTTATGTAATGTATTTGACGCAATGTTTTATACAAGGAGTTCCCTAGTCCCATTATGTTTAATGACATGTCAGCTCTTCTACTATAAACTTTGTTTTTCAACAGTTTATGAAACTGTTGAAAAACTCCTCTAGGAGAGCCCACTCTGTCAGGCCATTTGTAACAGGCAGCTATGCTCAGAACTCACTGTTGACACAACAGTGTGAGATGTGCAGTGATTTCTCTAAGGATGAATAGATCCATCACTTCCCAGAGTCACAGAAGCTGCCTGACTTGAAGCTGCCACCATGACCAGCCAGTCACAGGGAATCCAGCAGCTCCTCCAGGCAGAGAAAAGGGACAAGGACAAACTCAAGGAAGTCAAGAAGAGAAAAACCAAGATGATTGCACCAAGCCAAGTAAGAGGAGACAGCAGCTACTGACCAGTATAGAATGAAAAATCAGCAGTTTTGACAGAAACACACATCAGGAGAAACAGAAGTGGAAACACTGAAGAAGATAAAAGAACTGAATGCAAGCTACAAGTCCATGGAAAGTGTGGTCAACAAGCTTTTAAGCATCGTCTGATGTGAAACCAGAAATCCATGCGAACTATAGAACTGCCAACTAAATGTGCACCCCATTGTTCAATAAGTGGTATCTACAGACAAGGGAAAAAATTGCTCTAGGATAAAACTTGGCAGTTAAGTACCATCAAGACAATAATGTACTTTTTAAAAAAGTCTATATATAATTTTACAAGAAGGGAGTGATATATTCTCTTACTATCTTCCTCTAACAGAGCCTTAGGAATCTTTTTTGACCAGTCATACAAAGAGAAATATTTTTTAAAAATTAAATTTAAGAAATAGCACGAATATTACACTATGAACAAAAGTGATTCACTTGGACTTCCTTGGTGGTCCAGTGGCTAAGACTCCATCTCCCAATGCAGAGCGACCAAGTTCAATCCCTGGGAGAGGAACTAGATCCCACATGTCACAACTTAGAGTCTGCATGCCACAACAAATATCAAAGATTTCACATGCCACAACCAACACAACCAAATAAATTTTTTTTTTTAAGTGACGCAGTTAAGATAAAGACCAGTGGATATTTTACAGATTCTAGTTCCAAGGAAAGATTTTAAATCAGTAGCCTGCTTAGTTTTCTCCTATTAGCCGTAAGGTCAAGATTAGGATTTATTGTGACAAATGAAAACATCAGTTGCTTTTCTCTGGTTGATATACTACTTTAGATTTTATAACAGTCAATGATCAATAGCATCAAAAGATAACAGTCAATGACTAGAGTTGTCAAGAAAGTTGTTACCCATGATGCTAGTAAATCCAACATAAAGAAATGTAGTCAATAATACAGATCAACAAACATGAAAACAAACCAAAAAAATCACAAATCAGTATTCTATGGGTAGTCCCCCTAAACCTAGACTGTCTAGTAAATGCATGTCTCTAGTCCCAAGAGGCATCTAAATGCAATACGAATACCTCAGCATAAATTTACCAATACTAATGGAAAAATATACTACTAATCAGTTGCTTGTTTGCACATGTTGATCACTATGCTAAAAACACTCCAGGGTCTGTGATTGTTTTTGCTTAAAATGTGCATTTTCCTCTAATTTGAAAAAGATTCAATGTTCAAAGAGGACTGTGGTTTCAGCATCCTTCTGCACAAAGATGCCAAAACTACCTTTCCTTGCTCTTGATATTATGTTATTACTACTACTGTAAAGAAAAACTCTAATTAACTAGGGAATAAAGTTCTTTCTCCATCCACAATTGGCAGCTTATAGGGGTTCTATGGCTTTTCTTTCTTTTATTTTATTGTCTTTTCATTTATTTTTATTAGTTGGAGGCTAATTACTTTACAATATTGTAGTGGTTTTTGCCATACATTGACATGAATCAGCCATGGATTTACATGTGTTCCCCATCCTGAACCCCCCCTCCCACCTCCCTCCCCATCCCATCCCTCTGGGTCTTCCCAGTGCACCAGCCCTGAGCACTTGTCTCAGGCATCCAACCTGGGCTGGTGATCTGTTTCACCCTTGGTAGTATACTTGTTTCAATGCTGTTCTCTCTGAACATCCCACCCTCGCTTCTCCCACAGAGTCCCAAAGTCTGTTCTCTACATCTGTGTCTCTTTTTCTGTTTTGCATATAGGGTTATCGTTACCATCTTTTTAAATTCCATATATATTCGTTAGTATACTGTATTGGTCTTTATCTTTCTGGCTTGTGGCTTTTCTTATATAGAGATACTGGTGTTAAAACACAACTATTGCCTCAAAACATTATTTTCATACTCTCACCAGGAGTAGGTGACCCTCTTCACCCAGATTTAAGGCCCAAACTCTCCAGAGGATTTTAAGAAAGATCTCACAATGACTATATAAAGTGGAATGATTATTTCCTTAGCTTTGCAGCTAATCACTTTGTTTAGAAATTCCCTCATTTCCCTTGATTTCCCTGCAACTAGAGAATACAGATCCTCCATTCTATGAGTCTGTCTACTTCAAATGTACTATTTCTTCTTTAGCAAATAACTATGTACTCTGCAAGGAGAAACATACTCATAAATTCATTCCTTTTCCCAAATACAAACAAAAGTTGATGAAATTTATCTATTAACCTGCCTGCCTTGGAGAGATGCCTGAAATAAGCAAAAGGCTCATTTTATACAAATGCTGAAACTGTTCCAGAACTGAGCTCAATGGGGTCACTCGTTCTTTGAGATTATTGTATGAGACACTATACAGGCACCCATTCCACGAGAAAATACCAGAGATCAAAGACAGAAGTACTTAATTCCTTATAGTACTTTAAAACTTACACTATGTTATATATACTAATCAATACTCACATGCTAAAGTACTCCTCACTTAAAATAAGCCTAGGTCAGTAAATAATAGGATAAATGAAGCTCACACCATCATCACTAAAAGCATTTATAAAATTATTTTTGTGTTTAATACTGTGCTAGAGTTTACACACAAAAACGTGTTAGCTGCAAAGAAATTGAAATTTTGAAACTATCACTGTAGATTTTACAATTTAAAATTAAGATCATTCTTGTAAAACAATTACTTTAGTTAATCTAGCCAGTGATAATTCTTAACACATAGTCCAAAGGACAGAGACTCTTGAAATAGTTTTCAGTAAAATGAAATTTACAAAATATTCACATATAAATGATACTCCAGGGAGTTCCATTTCCACCTTAGCTGCAGAAAGCCTGAGTATCACTCCTAACCAAAAAACAAGAAAAAAACGTTTAACTATCATCTTACATTTCTTGAGCATATCAGAGAGCTGAAATAACAGGAAAACCTGTATTTGACATTTCAAGAAGGATAGATTCCTCCAAAACAACAGGGGGAAGAGGCAACTACTGTGCAAGCAAGTAAGAAAAAAAAGTTGGCTAAAATTTTAATGAAAGTGCCATTAATCTATTTCCTGTTTCTATAGAGTTGGCTATCCTGGCCATTTCATCCAAGTGGAACAAAAAAATATGTGGTCTTTTGTGTTTGGCTTCTTTGACTTAGAATGTTTTAATATCCTGGCCATTTTTATGCAAATGGAACAAAAAATTATGTGGTCTTTGTGCTTGGCTTCTTTGACTTAGAATGTTTTAAAAGTTTATCCATGAATGTAACAGAAAACTTCACTCCTTTTTTATTAAGAATATTCCTTTCTACAGATACACCACATTTTGTTCTATTGATGGACATTTGACTTGTACACTGAAAACTATAAAACATCACTGAAAGAAATTAAAAATCTAAAGCAATGAAAAGGCATTCTAATTTCATGAATCAGAAGATTTAATATATTGTTAAAATGGCAGTACTCTGATTCAATACAACCCTTATCAAAATCTCAGCTGCCTCTTTTGCAGAAACTGAAAAGCTGATACTAAAATTCGTATGTAAATGCAAGGGACCCAGAACAGACACAACTTGAAAAAGAATAAAGATGAGGAGATGACACTTTCTGATTTAAAAACTTGCTACAAAGCCAGCATAATCGAGATAATGCAATATTGATGCAAGGACAGACAGAAATCAATGGAATAGAATTGAGAGTTCAGAAATAAAACCGTATGCTTATGGTCAACTGATTTTCAACAACAGTGGTAAGACAGTTCAGTGGGAAAGAATAATCTTCCCAACAGTGATGGGACTGTAACTGACGAGAAGAAACTTGACTCCATGCTGAATCCACTCCTTTAACCCGTGTGCTCTGCTGCCTCTGCTTAGCCATGCAGGCTCTGCACCTTTTGTAAAAGAATGCTGCTATAGCCTGAAACACACAGGAGAGCCCATTCTCAAGGCTCACTCATATAGAGATAAAAAGCTGTAGAATGGAGAATAATAGTTATCTCATAGAAGGTCTAGGAACATTGTGATTCGACCTGCCTGGACAGCTATAAGCACAAAGGTACCAAAAAGTTTGCAACAACCTGCCACACACTCTCCCCGCTTTCAGTATAAAAGACTAACTTCTAATTCAGGTTAAGACGGTTCTCTGGGACACTAGCTGACCATCTTCCTGATCTGCTGGCTTCTCGAAAAAGTCACTATTTCTTGCACCAACAACACATCTCTTGGTTTACTGACCTGTCATGCAATGAGCAATAGGAGCTTGGACTTGGTAACAGGACAACTAAAAAGCTATTTCCAAAAGAATGAAGTTGGACTCATCGCACCATACACAAAAATTAGCACAAAACAGATGAGACCTAAAAGTAAAAGCTAAAATTCTCACAGGGAAACATAAGAGTAAGTCTTTGTGACCTTAGTTTCCCAGATGAAACAAGGGATGAAAGGAAGAATGGGTAAGCCCATCAAGAGAGTGAATTATGGAATGGATGAATATTTTTGCAAACCACATATCTTATAAGGGACTGGGATCTAGAACACTTAAAGAACTCTTACAACTCAAGTATTAAAAAGACAAACAACCCAATTAAAAACTGGACAAGGACCTGAATGGACATCTATTTATAGCTATGTAGATGGACACATGTAAATCTTTATACATGATCCAAAGAAATAAATCAGCTATTCTAACGTAAGTTTTCTCTGCACCACAAATTTACAGTCTGACAATTTCGACTTTAAGGAAGAAACTGAAGAAAAAGAAAGGCTTAAGTTAGTATATATTTGAATTTGGAAGAATGTTGTTTTAATTACTATGGATTCAGTTTAAATCCCTTCCTCTAATTGGCAACTTTTATTAACTCGTTAAATTGCTAGTTATATCCTAAAATGAAAAATTCTAAATTCCAGATTTTTATATTATACTAGCATTTAAGGCAAAACAGGAGGATGAATTCATACTGAAAAAAAAGTCCCAATAAATAGTAATTAGGAAAAAATTAATTGTCATAAATCCAAACTAAAGACAACAAAAAAGTACATAATTCTACACAAGAATACATGATAAAATTAACACAACATATATCTCCACCAAGAAAAAAAGTAAAACACACATAAAAAAGCAATAAATATACTTTCTATAGTATAAACCATAGACTCAAAAGCACATAGCATAGGTTAGAAATTGCAACTGTCACTAATTAGGAATAGTGAATTAAGGTTTATGAAATACACTAAGCTTAAAATTCTTATTACAATTTCACTGTTTTATTAATTGTATTCTCAGTTCTCCTTTCAAATGACATATTACATAACTGTATATATACCTAACTATATATACTTTATTCACTTTATAAGGCAGTGAATTTACTGTTAGAAAGGGGATATTTATACCAACTTAGCTCACTGTATCTCTACTTAAAAATTTTTCATGGAATCTAAACAAGACTTTACAACTTCCAATAAGCTAGTGTTTCATATACAACACTAAATTTTACAGAATTAATTTAATTAGGTTTTACTATATGGAAAGGTTTAAAACTCTAAGTTTATAAAAAATACTCCCAACATAAAAAGGACATGTCAGAGTGACAAAGTTCATGAGAATAAGAAGCCAATCATATAAATGGCCCCATGATTATGATCTGCAGCTCTTAAAGATCAGAAGGACACAGAAGCAGAGCTGCGCTCCTGCAGTTCCCCCATGTGGCCTCTGAGAACACAGCCCTACTGACACCTAAAGCAAGACCTATTTACCTACTTAGCAAGAAAAATAACTGTCGGGAAGATTAAATCGGTCAAGACCAGGAGAACCCTCAAGAATTCAGACTGGTGGCTAACTATCTCACAGGAAAACTGAGAGCATGAAGATTACCTCGGCAACTTTTGGAGGCACTCCATCCCCAAGCACTTCCCTGATGAAGCAGTGCTGGCCCATGTAATACGAGAGTCCACAAGTCCTCTTGAAGGCATCTTTCAGTCGTTTCAGCTCCACATCTGTAACTGCAATTCAGAAACAGAAGACAGGTGAGAAACCTGAGGAGAAAAGACGTCTCTCAAAATCTTTACTTTTTTTTCAATCCAGTTCCTAACAAAAACTAGCAAACATTACTTCTCTTCCCAGATAAGTAAAATAAACCCAAAGATATTTTTCATAATTCTAATATTTTCAAATTTAATCTTAAAAATAAATATGAAAATTCTTGACCCACTGTCTTCAAATGGCAGAACATTAAGTTATGCATACAAATTTTAGGCAGGGGTAAAGAAGAGGTAACAATTAGCAGGTAAGCTGAATGGCATTAGGCTCTGGCATTAATACCTTTTCAGCAGCAATGTACTCATTTCCTCTGGAATAAAAATTATATTATTTGTACTCTTTGAATACGTATTTATCCATGCTCCCAAGTTTAGCTTAAACTGTGTCATCCTCAACAAAGTAACCTATAAATAGATGATGCTAATACACTATAATTTTTAGACACCCACTAACAAAAAAATTACTGAGCCATTACTTTATTTTAGGCATTGAAGGCTTTCATTGAATAGAACAATCTCTGACTACAAGGAGAGAAAAATATTCTTTAGTACTACGTGGTCAGTGAAGGTATCACAAATGGTACCTTTAGCCCATGCTAGAGAAGAAAGATAGACTTCTGGATGGAGAGGATGATTACATAAAATTATAAAGGCTAACCCAAGCAAAATAGACAAGGGCATGCCACGCAGAGATAATAGTTTTGTTTCAAAGTATACAGAGGATGATGTATAGAGCTACAGAGAACTGCATGTTACCAGAACAAAATGAACAAAGCTGGGAGTTGTAAAAGATAAACCTAAGGCAGTCACTGACCAAGTCATAGAAATTCTAACACAATAAGGAAGGGATTCAGTCAGACACAATTCAGGTATGAACTCCAGGCAGATAGGAAACAGAACACAGTCAGATAAAATTCAGGTAGTTTACCAGTTCTGTGGTAAGCAAAATGTGGAAGCAAAAGGTGGACTGCTAATATGAGAAGAAAAAGGAGGAGCTATTCAGGAACTATTTAGAAGGAAAAGTCAACAGAATTTGAAACTTAACTGAAAAGTAGAACCAATGTAGAATAACATTCAGGATTCTACCCTGAGAAACCTGGAAGGATGGTCTTAGCATGTAGAAAGGGAATGGAAGAAAAAAAAAGTGAGGAAGGAAAAATAATAAATAATAAATTAAATGATTAGTCATGTATGGACGTAAGAGTAGGACTGTAAAGAAAGCTGAGCACCAAAGAATTGATGCTTTTGAACTGTGGTGTTGGAGAAGACTCTTGAGAGTCCCTTGGACTGCAAAGAGATCCAATCAGTCCATCCTAAAGGAGATCAGTCCTGGGTGTTCACTGGAAGGACTAAAGTTGAAGCTGAAACTCCAATACTTTGGCCACCTGATGCAGACAGCTGACTCATTTGAAAAGACCCTGATGCTGGGAAAGACTAAGGGCAGGAGAAGAAGGGGACGAAAGAGGATGAGATGGTTGGACGGCATCACCAACTCAAAGGACATGAATTTGGGTAAACTCCGGGAGTTGGTGATGGACAAGGAGGTCTGGCATGCTGCAGTCCATGGGGTCGCAAAGAGTTGGACCCGACTGAGCGACTGAACTGAACTGAAATGATATGGACATACTGAAAATGAGGAACCTTCAGGAGACCCAATGAGTTTTTACAATTATGAGTGTAAAGTTTAGGAAAGGTTTGATGAAAGTCATAAGCATGTAGGCGGCAATTAAAGTCATGAATAAAGAGCATAAATGAGATAGAGACAAAACTGGAAGAAAGCAATGCTTACAGTACCTGCTGAGAAAGAAAAAAATATTCAAATAAGATTGACAAGGAATACTTAGGAAAAACAAAAGCACAGTTTCCAAAGGACAAGAAGAAGGGGCTGGTCTACAGTCTCAAGTAAGGCAGAAAGGGCCAGCAAGATAAAGACTGAAGAGTGCCTGGCCCACAGATTATCATTCAAGAAAACTCTGTGGTAGGGAGGGAAAGTTCACAAATTCTACAACCTGTAGGGCAATGATAAAATAATAAGAACTAATACTCAAATAAGCAGCTACAGAAAAGTATAACTACTAGATGCTTAATTCAATAAAAAAATGAATTCATAATATTAACATCCCCAATTTACTGATTTTCCCCCCTTTTTAGAATGCAAAAGTGAAAAAACAAAACAAAGGTAATTTTATAAATTACAGTTATGGAGAAGAAGTTACTTCAGCTACTGGAATATCTATTTCTTCAGTATGCCTACTTTTCATTAATGGCTTTACTAACAAATTAGGATGCTCCTAGTACAGAGGAGGAGACAAGAAAAATCAATCACTGTGATATAAAATGATAAGCTATACACTGTTGGTTACAGACATTTGAAGGAATGCTTGGAAATATGTTAAAAAAAATGATAAAAAAAAAGGCAATGATGACTGATGACTAATGAATCTATTAATTTATAACATGAGAAGACACACACATAAATTTTTTAAAGCATTTGTAAAAGCAAACAGGGATTCCCTGGTGGCTCAGTAGTAAAGAATCCGCCTGCCAAAGCAAGAGACGCAGGTTCAATCCCTGGGTTAGGAAGATCCCCTGGAGAAGGAAATGGCAACCCATTCCAATATTCTTGCCTGGGAAATCTCATGGACAGGGAAACTTGGCGGGTTACAGTCTATGATAGCCAAAAGAGTCCGATACGACTGAGTGACCAAACAATAAAAGCAAACAGACAGACTGAATAAGTTATTGTATAGACACAAAATAGACTATCAGACACTAACATACTGCCAGAGGTCCATATTTACTGAAAATAAACAGTATTTTTATTAAAAAATAAAGTCTGACAATTAGTTCACCTGTAGACAAGGAATACCTAAAAGTGTTCACTATACAAGTGAAACCTTGAAAACTTTAAAAATAAAAATTTAGGCAGGATGGAAAACAAAAGAGAATCAAGTCTAGAAAATTTAAGGTAGGAAAACATAATACTAATGCACTTATTTTAGAACAAAAAGGCAATTTCTGGAAAAATTAGAAAGTTCAACACACGTGGGATTTTTCTTTACCTCCTTTCTACAGGCTTCACTAAAATTCCAGCAAGAATGAGAAAGGACACAAACTCACAAAGACAAAGAAAATAGGAGAAAAAAGAACTGAGGAACGATGAGACAGTCAATTTTTTTCTGGGGAACATTAGTGTCTGGAGGAGTGGTGACTAACTTAAGCAGACCCATGAAAATTGAAACCTAAGCAATCGAAACCAGTTGAGAAATATGAACAAGAAAGTAAACTAACTTACCCTGTCTAGAGCACCCAAAAAAGGCTCAGGAATTCACCGTACCAATTTCCACAAAAAAAAGGGGGTGGAGGTGGTGGTAAAAACTGGGATGGAAGAGAAATTGGTTGAAAGTTACAAGAGAAGTGCTTAGACTAATCTCAGGTCCCTTAAAGCACAACAGAGTCAGGAACCAATCTACCATCTAGCCACCACACACCACTTTTAGATGTAGATATACATCAAGAAACCAAAGACACATTCTCTGAAACACTGAGACACAAAGGCTCCGTACTCGACCACACCAGGTTTAGCTGACAGCTACAGGAAGGACAATGAGGTATGAAAAAAGGTGAAGATTAAGTGAGCATCTGCATCTCGCTGCCCTCCCTCCCCCTATTCTGACATATGTATCACCTGGACAGAATCAATGAGTATTCTTCTCTGAAGAAAGTAAATGATCCTAGAACAAAGACCTACTGTTACTGACATGGGGTAAGGGGGATTCCTCCATTCCCCTTTTAAAAATGGCTGGGTCCCCAAAAGGAAAATCCACAAGTCAACAAGGGATATACTCAAACATTTAAGTCTTCCAATCAATCTTTTAATGCATAAACTATTTAAAATAAAAAGTCAGTTTGATAGTCATTATAAAATTAAGCATATACTTAACCTTATGACCCAATTAATTCCACTCCTTGTTAATTACACAAGAAAATACAGCACAGAAATATACATAGAAAAAAAAAAAACCCTAGAAACAACAACCCCTTGATAAAGGAACAGGTGATGAAGTAAATGTGGTATATTCATACAATGAAATAGTATTCTACAATAAACATGAAGAAACCACTGATCCATGCATCAACATAAATGAATCTCAAAAACTACACTGAGCAAACTAAGCCAGACACAGAAGAGGATATACCATATGACTACATTATATATAAAAGTCGCAAAGAGGCAAAACCACTTATGGCATCAAAGACAGCAGTTGACAGGTAGTGAAGTGGGCAGTATGTGACTGGAGTTGTAGGAAACAGACACCTGCAAAGAGATAGGAGGGAACTGTTCTGAGGTGTGGAAATTTTTATATATTTGATTGGGGTGGTGGCTACAAAAGTGAACAACTGTTCACTTACTGAATTCTTAAAATCTATGCATTTTATTGTATATAAATTATGTATCAATAGCATAGACCGAAAAAAAATGAATGGTCAAGGAACACCAAATATTGAGGAAGATTTCAATAAGAAAATTACCAAGACAAACAGCAGTTCTCGTAACTGTCTCCTCTGCACTGAACAGAAAAATCTGTCGTCGAAAAAGAGCTAAGGGTTTATACGCATCCTCAAGCTCCTGCCTAGGCACTCCCACCTCTCCTGCCCATATCCCCTTTTCTGAGCCCCCAAGTAGGGGCCTGTTTTGAATGCTCCAGTTGAAGTGAATCTGCACCTGAGGGCTTCTTTCTGACTCCTGGGGCAAGATGGCCCCAGTGAGCTCAGTCTTCACACATCTCTTGTTTTTCCCAACAAGAGGAGGGAATGGCGGAACCCCAGAGGAGTGGCAGTACCTGAACCCTCCACAGAGGACCCTGTACAAAGATGTGATGCTGGAGACCTACAGCAACCTGGTCTCTGTAGCAGGGCATCAGGTTACCAAACCAGATCTCATCCTCAAATTGGAGGTGGAAGAGCAATGCCTGCCAGAAGGAAAAATCCCAGTTTGGAGCTTTCCAGATTGATCAGCCACAGAATGGATAAAGGATCAAATAATTCTGTAGGAACAACAGTATAGCAGATGCTCATGGCAAGATACCCATTGTATTAAATAAAGCTTCTCAATAAAAAAGAATCATATAACACCAAAAAAAAAAAAAAGAAAGAAAATTATCAAGACAAACAAATAAGGGGAAAGGAGGGGTAAGTAGAAATAATGATAAAGGATGAAAAAAAGTGAAAACCTCCAAAGATTCTCAGAAAAAGAGAATAAGAAAATTACATCCAAATAAGAATAGGGTACTATAAAAATATAACAAGGAAAGAAAGTACAACACTCTCTTGCACCTTTTCCAGAGAGCTACAGGAGACTGTCCTACAACAAAATGAGGGGGTAAACAAAGGAAAGAAGACAGAGCCTGTAAACACTGACTGCAGTGGTTCAGTTCAATCCAGTCCAGTCCAGTTTAGTCAGTTCAGTTCAGTTCAGGTCAGTTCAGTTGCTCAGTCATGTCCAACTCTTTGTGACCCCATGGACCGCAGCACACCAGGCCTCCTGTCCATCACCAGCTCCCAGAGCTTACTCAAACTCATGTCTATTGAGTAGGTGATGCCATCCAACCATCTCATCCTCTGTCGTCCCCTTCTCCTCCTGCCTTCAATCCTTCCCAGCATCAGGGTCTTTTCCAATGAATCAGTTCTTGACATCAGGTGGCCAAAGTACTGGAGTTTCAGCTTTGGCATCAGTCCTTCCAATGAATATTCAGGACTGATTTCCTTTAGAATGGACTGGTTGGATCTCCATGCTGCCCAAGGGATTCTCAAGAGTCTTCTCCAACACCACAGTTCAAAAGCATCAATCCTTTGGTGCTCAGCTTTCTTTATAAGAGTACATCAAAGCTGTATATTGTCAACTTGCTTATTTAATTTATTTGCAGAATACATCATGCAAAATACAGGCTGGATGAAGCACAAGCTGGAATCAAGATGGCCAGGAGAAATATCAATAACCTCAGATACCCAGAAGACACCACCCATATGGCAGAAAGCAAAGAAGAACTAAAGAGCCTCTTGATGAAAGTGAAAGAGAAGAGTGAAAACGCTGGCTTAAAACTCAACATTCAGAAAACTAAGATCATAGCATCTGGTCCCATCACTTCATGGCAAACAGATGGAAACAATGGAAAGAATGACAGACTTTATTTTTCTGGGCTCCCATATCACTGCAGATGGTGACTGCAGCCATGAAATTAAAAGATGCTTGCTCCTTGGAAGAAAAGCTATGACCAACCTAAACAGCATATTAAAAAGCAGAGACATTACTTTGCCAACAAAGGTCCGTCTAGTCAAAGCTGTGGCTTTTCCAGTGGTCATGTGTGGATGTGAGAGCTGGACTGACTGCAGCAGAAGATAGGTGAAGGAAATTCCCAGGATGATTACGGTATCTGAGGAGGACAGCTATGCAGTAAGCATAGAGAACAAGACCAGATGAAAAATGAAGAAAGGACTCCAGAATAAAGATGGAAAGTCTGACAGTAAACTAACACATCTGACCATGATGAGAATAGCTGAAAGAGGTATTTCACCTTCAAAAAAAATAAATCTTGGGACTTCCATGGTGGTCCAGTGGCTTGGACTCTTTGCTCCCAATGCAGGGGGCTCGGGTTCAATCCCTGGTCAGGGATTCCACATGCTGCTACTGAAGACCCAGCTCAGCCAAATAAATAAATCTCAAGGACTGGTTTTACTTCAGGTTTTTCTTAATCTAAGGAACCGTAGAAACATTTCAACTACACCTATAACACTCATAAGAGTTAAGAAACCAACTAGAATCTTATTGAAAACTATAGAAACAGAACTAAAATCCTTTCTCAAACAGGAAAAGTCAAAGTGAAAGTCACTCAAACAGGAAGTGAATAAAACAGGGAATAAGGGAGAGTTTGCTCTTCTCATATCAAAACAAAATTTCAAGAGAACTGAACACAAACCTCATTCAACAAAAAGCCTGATTTCAAGACATCTCAGTTTTCAAAATATTCAATTGGTGAGAATTAGCAACTCACAATCAAAGACAAGATATGGTAAGAAAAAGAAAGTACTTGATAGTCACTTAATGATTAGAGCACGAAAGTATTGAAAAAAGCAATTACACAGAAAGGGCAAATACTGAAACAGAAATAAAAGAAAGATTATGGTGTTTACCACAGAAACAGAATCCCTCCAATAAGACCCTCTGAAATGCAATCAGTCAATCAATCATTAATTAAAGGTTACTGGGCCCTTACTGATCACATGCCCAAAAACTGTGCTAGGCCATGAGGAACACAAAACTAATATGCCAACTTTGCCTTCGAGGAACTCAGCCAAGAGACAGACTCATGAATAAGCAATGACAGTACAGTAAACATAAAAGACACATCTGTGCACAGAGGAAGAACACCTAAAAAGGGGAAGGAGCGCTCCCAAACTACATTACTAAGTACAACTAAGAGCAAAGCAGATAGCCAGTTGTGTACCTAGTGACTATTTCCATATATATCTATTTCATATCTAGATTTCCTTATTGTGATTTCTTCTCACCTTTGGGCATCCATAGCATGACATTCTCAAGACCTAGATGACCTATAATAAACCTAATATAGCAACTTATCAATATAAACAACCTAATCACCAGTTATGTTTACAAGAGAAAATAGCTGTCTTTTGAGCTAAGTAGGATTTATATGCATGCGTGCTCAGTCCCTCAGTCATGTCTGACTCTTTGTGACACCATGGACTGTAACCCACCAGGTTCCTTTGCCCATGGAATTTTCCAAGCAAGAATACTGGAAATGGGGCTTAAAGCTCAACATTCAGAAAACTAAGATCATGGCATCTGGTCCCATCACTCCATGGGAAATAGATGGGGAAACAGTGGAAACAGTGTCAGACTTTCTTTTTTGGGGCTCCAAAACCACTGCAGATGGTGATTGCAGCCATGAAATTAAAAGACGCTTACTCCTTGGAAAGAAAGTTATGACCAACCTAAATAGCATATTTAAAAGCAGAGACATTAACTTTGCCAACAAAGGTCCGTCTAGTCAAGTTTATGGTTTTTCCAGTGGTCATGTATGGATGTGAGAGTTGGACGGTGAAGAAAGCTGAGCACCGAAGAATTGATGCTTTTGAACTGTGGTGTTGGAGAAGACTCTTGAGAGTCCCTTGGACTGCAAGAAGATCCAACCAGTCCATCCTAAAGGAGATCAGTCCTGGGTGTTCATTGGAAGGACTGATGTTGAAACTGAAACTCCAATACTTTGGCCATCTCATGCAAAGAGTTGACTCACTGGAAAAGGCCCTAATGCTGGGAAGGATTAGGGGCAGGAGGAGAAGGGGAAAACAGAGGATGAGATGGCTAGATGGCATCACTGACTCGATGAACATGGGTTTGGGTAGACTGCGGGAGTTGGTGATGGACAGGGAGGCCTGGCGTGCTGCGACTCACGGGGTGGCAAAGAGTTGGACATGACTGAGCGACTGAACTGAACTGAACTCCAGGAAATCTTTTCAACCTAGGGATCAAACCTGCGTCTCTTGCATCTCCTGCATTGGCGGGTGGATTCTTTACCACTGTGCCACTTGGGAATAGAGAAGTAAGATTTACAGGTTGTATCAACTGATGTAACAGTGACTGATGTGGCTGGATTTGGCTTAAACTTAACCACAAATCTGTGTTTCCTGGACACCTTCTCATCCAAGACTTTCCCACCCTCTCTCATGACTTGGTTTTCAGTGCAGGATGAAAGTAACAGTATACTGCAGTGAGCTGAGGGGAGGATGCTGACGTCACTCCAGGCAGTCTATATCCCAGTGAAAGATTACATAGTCAGGGTGGTGGGCACTAACAAGAAACGTGTGCTTCTTTAACACTCTCCACTATTTCTGAACCGAATTTCATTTGATCCTCTACCATCACTATCAATAAATACTGTCCAAATAAATGAACATACATGTGTAATTCCAACGCAAAAGGCCAGAAACATAAGGCATCTCCTTTATACCTGACTATTCTCAGTTCTGACACTGGGGAAAAAAGTTGTATGAATAAAATATTCTAAAAAAAAAAAAATATTCTGTAGCTCCTCTGCTCTGGAACACAAGTTCAAGAATAAAAGGAATTACTGGTGGTAGTAAAGACTAATGATGCAAAGCTCAAAAACGGAAATACTGGTAACATAAATGATGAAGTGGGCCAGGTAGGGTCGGTGGAACCCAAAAAAGCACATATTCCTTCCCCAGCATGAAGCTGCTACTAAGTTCCAGGCCTAAGCTGCAATGTAGCAATGAGGAACCCAAGAATATAAAATTTTTGTGAAATCTCTCTACTTTAAAAGTATTAGCAGTTAATTAAATAAAAATTAACCAACATGCAGTCTTAATATGGCCCATGAGCTGCCAAGTTTGGAAACCTCTGGTTAAATGGTTATGAGCACAAACAAAACATACATATATTTGAATCTAACACTGTCACTTACGTGTGTGTGTGTGTGTGTGTGTATACATATATATATAAAGAAATAAAAACAGGAAGGGGATGGATGTCTGATAATGACAGTCTAGGAGGAGAGGAGGACTTTCCAGCAGTAATGAGAGCAGCCCTGTTCACATTCCACTCCTAACTCTGGAAGAAAGTTGTGAAAATGAGGTCTGGAGGAAGGAGGTAAAAGTTCAAAAAAGAACAATTTTTTTCTGCCCCTGTCCTTTTCCTCCTTACCTACAGATGAATATTACTATCCCAGCAGACCCACCTAACCCTGGAACAAAGGGAGGAAAGGAAAAGAGAAAGCGAAGAGGGGAAATATCAAGAAAAAGGAGGCAATTTCGGCAGGTATGACAGAAAAGCATAGAGAAAGTATTTTCATTAATTGTAAAGAAAGCACCCAAGTCAACTCTTAGTATCCTCAGGGAATTTGTTCCAGGACAAGCACCTCCACTCCACCCACCAAAATCCAGAGAAGAACAAAATCACTTATATAAAATGGTGTAGTATTTGCATATGATCTAAAGAAGTCCTTCTCTAGATTTTTTTTTTTATACTCTGTATTTTAAATCATCTCCCTATACTTTCTAATGGACTTCCCTGGTGGCTCAGTGGTAAAGAATCTGCCTGTCAACACAAGAAACTGAAAGATCCCCTAGAGAAGGAAATGGCAAATCACTCCAGTATTCTTGCCTTGGAAATCCCATAGACAGAAAAGCCTGGCAGGTTACAGTCCATGGGGTTACAAAGAGTTGGACATGACTTAGCAACTAAACAATTCCTCATAATACCTAATACAATATAAATGTGAGGTAAATTGCAAACACAGTGTAGATACTATCAATATATAAATAGTTGTCTGCATGTAACAGGACTGGTAAATTGAAGTTTTGTTTTTTTTGGAAATTTCTGGAATTTTTCCTCCCAAATAGCCTCTCCAGAGGGTGTTTTTAAATGGATTTTAAAAATATAAGGCCTTTGACTGTGTAGATCACAACATATTGTGTAAAATTCTCAAAGATATGGGAATACCAGACCACCTTACCTGCTGCCTGAGAAACCTGCAGGCAGGTCAAGAAGCAAAAGTTCGAACCAGACATGGAACAGTGGACAGGTTCAAAACTGGGAAAGGTGTGCATCAAGGCTGTATGCTGCCACCTTATTTATTTATATGCAGAGTACATCATGAGAACTGCCGGGATGGATGAAGCACAAGCTGGAATCAAGATTGCCAGGAGAAATACCAGTAACTTCAGATATGCAGATGACACCATCCTTACAGTAGAGAGCGAAGGGGAACTAAAGAGCCTCTTGATGAAGGCGAAAGAGATGAGTGAAAAAGCTGGCTAAAACTCAACATTCAAAAAACCAAGAACATGCATCCGGTCCCATCACTTCATGGCAAATAGATGGGGAAACAATGGAAACAGTGACAGACTTTATTTTTTTGGGCTCCATAATCACTGCAGATGGTGACTGAAGCCACGAAATTAAAAGATACTTGCCCCTTGGAAGAAAAGCTATGACAAACCTACACAGCGTATTAAAAAGCAGAGACATTACTTTGCCAACAAAGGTCTGTCTAGTCAAAGCTATGGTTTTTCCAGTAGTCATGTATGGATGTGAGAGTTGGACCATAAAGAAGGCTGAGCACTAAAGAACTGATGCTTTCGAACAGTGGTGTTGGAGAAGACTCTTGAGAGTCCCTTGGAGATCAAACCAGTCAATCCTAAAGGAAATCAATCCTGAATATTCATTGTAAAGACTGATGTTGAAGCTGAAGCTCCAATACCTTGGCCACTTGCTAAAAGCCGACTTACTGGAAAAGACGCTGATCCTGGGAAAGACTAAAGTCAGGAGGAGAAGAGGACAACAGATGATGAGATGGTTAGATGGCATCACCAACTCAGTGGACATGAGTTTGGGCAAACTCCAGGAGATGGTGAAGGATGGGGAAGCCTGGTGTGCTGCAGTCCATAGGGTCACAAAGAGTAGGACATGACTGAGTGACTAAATAACAACAACAAAAATATCAACAAGAGCAGAAAAAACATTTCACTGCTGTTTGTCTAGCTGTTTCCAGTTACACAGTAATCCAAGCATATTCTGAATGGCCCATATAGCTACATAATATATCAGAAAAACTGAACAAAACTATGTATTTCCACTAATTATATACAGGTGGGGCTGCCCAGGAAGAGCTAGTGGTAAAGAACTCGCCTGCCAACGAAGGAGACATAAGAGACACGGGTTCGATCCCTGGGTCGGGAAGATCCCCTGGGGGAAGGCGAGGTTAACAATTGACTCCAGTACTCTTGCCTGGAGAATCCCATGGACAGAGAAGCCATAGCATCCAAGCAGGCTACAGTCCAAAGGGTCGCAAACAGCAGAACACAACTGAAGCAACTCTGCATGCACGCATACACAGGTATCCCCCACTTTTCAAAGGTTCACTTTATACCACTTCACTTTTAATGAGAAATTTGCATTGGCACCTGTTTTCATTAACCAAAAGAAATCTGAGGATGTTTGCTTTTATGAAAAAAAGGTGACAAGAGAAAACAGCTTTCAGCATTTGTTTTGCAAAGAACTATTAGAGAGGCATCATGCACCCCAAGCAGCAAGAGGGGCACTGCCACGCTCCATCCCTAGGCACTCCACCAGCATCTCAGCAGCAAGCCACCACAGCTCTGAACTCTGTCTGTGGGCACTGTTATGTCTTTATTCCATAAATTCTTAATCCTGGAATCACCTGAGGAGTGTTGAAAGAATTCGAATGCCCAGGCTCCAAACCAAAACAATAAACTGAAGTCTGTAAGTAGAACCCAGGGATTCAAATGTTTGCTAAGTAAATGAACATATAAGTAACATTCTAATAACACAAAGTAGAATATAATAAATAAAGTGTATAAGCAAGTGATACAGGAGTACAGAAGGTTACAGAGGAATCTAGGAAAGTTTCATAAAAGGAGGCCATTCTCATGCCAGAAAATTAAGAATGAGCCCAAGACAGAGAAACGGGAAGAACAGTCAAGTATCAGGAAGGGAGTGAACACAGAGGTCAGAGGATGTTAGGAATGTTTAGAGCAGGGGTCCCCAGTCTCCAGGATCTAAGGCCTGGTGATCTGAGGTGGAGCGGATGTAATAACAATAGAAATAAAGTGCAGAGTAAGTCACCTGAATCATCCCCAAACCATCCCCACCCCCACCCCCATCCCCAGTCTTCCACGAACAGGTCCCTGGAGCCAGAAAGGCTGAAGACCACTGGTTTGCAGGACAGTTTGAGAGGCTGGAATGCAAAGTGTGGGAATGGTGAAAGAAAAGTATTGGGAAGAGAAGTGGAAAGAATATCTAGGGTGATAAATATGCTAATGAGTTTTTATGTTTTCAGGAGTTATTCTGGTAAGAGTGTGAAAAAAGTGTAAATTTTTAAAATTTGGAATGCACACCTGGAAGCTAATGAAAAATTAAATCTGATTTAAGACTTCTATATTAAGTGCTCACTGTTCATATGAACACAACACATTCCACGTATAGACCCCAAATCATATCACGAGGCCTTAGATCCTGGAGGTTTGGGGACCCCTGCTCTAAACATTTGAAAAATTTGTAAAGAAAGCCAAAGAGATATACATTAGCCCTCATACAAATCCATCCCTCCTCATTTTATGTCATCTTCCAATAACAGAGAAGAAAGAAGGGCCTCTGGGCCCTGATTTGAGATCTCCAGCATTATGGAAAAATATTGACCAAAATTCCCACCATCAGTTGTCTGGCCTAAGAAAGAAATAATGCAGGAAGTAGAAGCAGAAGAAGATTGAAGAAATGAAGGCAAATGAAATAAGAAAGTTAATAAAGTGAAAATAGAAAGGTTAAACAGAAAATATTAGACAAAGAGGCATCGGAAATTAACATACATTTCATTGTTAACCCATATTTAACTATACCCAAATTTAACTAGGGTGGTGGGTCAGCACCCTGAACCCCCAGGTTAATCAAAGGTCGACCATAATTACATTTCTGTTATGGATCAAATGTATGTGTCACTAACAAAATTCACATGCTGAAGCCCTAACCCCCAGTGTGACTGCATTTGGAGTTAAGAAGTCAGTTCAGTTCAGTCGTTCAGTTGTGTCTGACTTTTTGCGACCCCATAGACTGCAGCACTCCAGGCCTCCCTGTCCAACACCAACTGCCAGAGTTTACTCAAACTCATGTTCGTTGAGACGGTGATGCCATCCAACCATCTCATCCTCTGTCATCCCCTTGTCCTCCTGCCCTCAATCTTTCCCAGCATGAGGGTCTTTTCAAATGAGTCAGTTCTTCGCATCAGGTGGCCAAAGTATTGGAGTTTCAGCTTCAACGTCAGTCCTTCCAGTGAATATTCAGGACTGATTTCCTTTAGGATGGACTGGTTGGATCTCCTTGCAGTCCAAGAGACTCTCAAGAGTCTTCTCCAACACCACAGTTCAAAAGCATCAATTCTTTGGCACTCAGCTTTCTTTATAGTCCAACTCTCACATCCATACATGACTACTGGAAAAATCATAGCTTTGACTAGACGAACCTTTGTTGGTAAAGTAATGTCTCTGCTTTTTAAGTTAAGAAGTAACTCCTGTTAAATGAGATTATAAGGGTGAGGCCAATCAGATTAAAGTCCACATAATTAGCAACATGACTCACAGTGTCTCTAGGACCTTCCCACATACAGAGAAGGCCATGTGAGGAGCTCAGAAAGAAGGCAGCCATCTGCAAGCCAAGAATAGTCCTTACCAGAAACCAAACTCTTCTAGAATCTAAACTTTTGTAGACTTTCAGTCTCCAGAACTGAGACAAAATAAATGTTTTTTATGCCAACCAGTCTATGATATTTGTTATGGTGGTGGTATTGTTTAGTTACTCAGTCGAGTCTGACTCTTTTGAGACCCATGGACTGTAGCCTGCCAGGCTCCTCTATCCATGGAGTTTACAAGGCAAGAATACCAGAGTTGGTTGCCATTTCCTATGCCAGGGGATTTTTCTGACCCAGGGATTGAGCCTACATCTCCTACAGGAGCAGGTTCACTACTGCTGAGCCACCAGGAAAGTCCTTTGTTATGGCAGCCCAAGATGATTAACAGGTACAGAATTTGGTACAGAGAAGTGAGCTGCTATTGTAACAAATGTATAAAAATGTGGAAGCAGATCCGAAAGGAAATCAACCCTGAGTATTCACTGGAAGGACTAATGCTGAAACTGAAGCTCCAGTACTTTGCCACCTGACGCAAAGAGCTGATTCATTGGAAAGGATCCTGATGCTGGAAAAGACTGAAGGCAAAAGGAGAAGGGGGCAGCAGAGGATGAGACGGTTAGATAGCATCACCTACTCAATGGACATGAATTTGCGCAAACTCCAGGAGACAGTGAAGGACAGAGGAGTCTGATGTGCTGCAGTCCATGGAATCTCAAAGAGCTGGGCACGACTTAGTGACTGAACAACAACGGTTAGAGGCTGGAGGAGTTTTGAGATACTTTATAGAAAAGGCTTAGACTGCTGTTAAGGAACTGTTGGCAAAAGTATGGACATCAAAGGCAACTCCAGGGCAAGCTTAGAAAGAAGAGGGCTACAGAGAAAGTCTCCAACATCTTAAAGAACACATTATTAACAGAATGTTGGTTAGGAATATGAATGCTTAATGCCATTCTGGTGAGACTGAACCCAAGTCCCACTGAAACCAAGTTCCCCTGCAGAGTTTATGATTAACCTCTCTATCCAAAACTTCATTCCCAGCTGCTATCAAAAAAGTCTACAAACAATAAATGGTGGAGAGGGTGTGGAGAAAAGGGAACCCTCTTACACTGTTGGCAGGAATGCAAACTAGTACAGCCACTTTGGGGAACAGTGTGGAGATTCCTCAAAAAACTGGAAATAGAACGGCCATACGACCCAGCAATCCCACTGCTGGGCATACACACCGAGGAAACCAGAACTGAAAGAGACACGTGCACCCCAGTGTTCATCACAGCACTGTTTACTATAGCTAGGACATAGAAGCAACATAGATGTCTATCGGCAGACAAATGGATAAGAAACTTATGGTACATACACACAACGGAATATTACTCAGCTATTAAAAAGAATGCATTTGAATCAGTTCTGATGAGATGGATGAAACTGGAGCCTATTACACAGAGTGAAGTCAGTCAGAAAGAAAAACACCAATACAGTATATTAACACATATATATGGAATTTAGAAAGATGATAACGATGACCTTATATGCAAGACAGCAAAAGAGACACAAATGTAAAGAACAGACTTTTGGACTCTGTGGGAGAAGGCAAGGGTGGGATGATTTGAGAGAATAGCATTGTATATTATCATATATGGAATAGATCGCCAGTCCAGGTTAGATGCATGAGACAGGATGCTCCGGGCTGGTGCACTGGGATGACCCTGAGGGATGGGATGGGGAGGGAGGTGGGAGGGGGGTTCAGGATGGGGAACAATGTACACCCATGGCTGATTCATGTCAATGTATGGCGAAAACCACTACAATATTGTAAAGTAATTAGCCTCCAATTAAAATAAACTAATTAATTAAAAAGAAACTTTATTCCCTTTCTGTACCACCCCTGCCCCTCGTGACTGAGAAGCATCAAAGAAAAGGAGGAGACGGACATCAAGTGGGACCTCACAGAATCTTCCTGGGTACTAGCCCCTCTGTGTCCCTCTCTGTTTTGGCCAAAGAGGAGACTCAAGTAGTTAACAATTAAAGAAGCAGAAAATGCAGAAACAAAGGAAAAGCAGTCAAGCAAGAAAAGTAGTAATAGCTTGAACAGAGTCACAAAACTAAGTCACTGAAGGGATACAGATGACAGTCTGACATGTATCTTTGAGCTGTTCTACAGAAACTAAGATGCCTACCCAGTGGAGGGTTGTAACTACAAGCTGACCACAAGTACAAAGACCCCAAGCTGACTGAAACCAGAAAATTGCTGATTAAGATTCCGGAACATCAGCACCAACCAGTCAGAAAGATGTCCACTAGCTGATCATGCACTCCATGACCCTAACCCCCAACTGCTGCCTTTTAAAACCCTGCTGAAGGCCACAGGGGAGTTCAGGTCTTTCAATCACTAGCTGTGCACCCTCCTTGCTCAGCGCCCTGTAAAGAAAGGCCATGCATTTTTTCACCACTACCTGGTGTCAGTAGACTGCTTTGCTGAGTGGTAGGCAAATAAACCCAAGTTCAGTTGGGTAAAAAGGATATCAGATAGAAATGAGGAAGAAGAAACTGGAGGAGAGGTGATCCTTATTGTTATTGTTTCGTCACTAAGTCATGTCGACTCTTTTTTGCAACCCCATGGACTGCAGCCCACCAGGCTCCTCTGACCGTGGGATTTTCTAGGCAAGGATACTGGAGTGGGTTGCCATTTCCTTCTCCAGGAGATCTTCCTGATCCGACCTAGGGATCAAACCCATGTCTCCTGCATTAGCAGGTGGATTCTTTACCATTAAGCCACCAGGGAACAGCGGGGTTTTTTTTTTGCCACTAGTGACTTCAGAAAATAAGAGTTTCAGAATATGGACTTCCCTTGTGGTCCAGCGGTTAAGATTCAGCCTGCCAATGCAGGAGACATGGGTTTGAACCCTGATCCAGGAAGATTCCACCTGCCACGCGGCAACTAGGCCTGTGCACCACAACTACTGAAGTCCAGGTACCTTAGAGCCCATGCTCCAAAACAAAAGAAGCCACTGCAACAAGAAGCCCTCGCACTGCAACTAGAGAGTAGCCCCCACTCACCACAACTAGAGAGAGCCCACACGCAGCAATGAAGACCCAGCACAGATGAAAATAATAAATTAAAATTTTAAATTTTTTTTTAAAAATTAAAAAGTTTCAGAATATATCTAGGGTCAAATGATACATGAGTTTTTCCTCTCATAAGAAGGGGAAAAGCAAAGTTGAAGGATTAAAATCACACACACATTCATAATCTTTAATCAAGCAGCACAAAATTAGAAGTTCTGAATCTGGCCTAACATTTGTTCCATAAACTAGAGTTTCTAATATAAAGGATCAACTCCTTTTAAGCAGACATTCATTTTGACACAGGAAATTAACTCTAAATAAGGTAAAGTAAAAAAACTAATTTTAATGATTATGTATTTAATCTTCTAAAAAGACATGAGGCCAAAAAAAGACTGATTTGGTTAATCAAGGACAATGCTAGTATTGTAAGTACTGATTGTGATCTCTAAGAAATATGACCATTAAAAAACCTAAAGGCTCGTAGGAGTCCTAACAATGCTCATACAAACTGCTGCTATGGCAGATATGGCTACGGCTCTAACCTGGGAACCCAAAGTTTAAATTCCATTATTACAGTCTAAATTAGTAAGCTTTCTATTCTAAATTCTACCCATCATAACACAGAAAGCAAATGAGATCACTGAAAGTCCAATCTCCAGCCCTCTCATCAATACAGAAAACATCACTGCCTGGTTTAAGAGTATTAACTACATTACTTCTGAACATCTACAACTTCATTTCTAAGTATCAGACTCCTTTTATTACCTTCCTTTAAAGCAAATATTAGAAAGACAGAGAGCGCAACTGAAAGATGGGGGGAAAAGACTTAAATGAGCATTTCATAGAAGAAGATAGGAAATGCAAATTAAAACCACTGATGAGGAAGCTTCCCTGGCGGCCCAGCAGTTAAGACTCCCCCTTCCAGGAGTCTTAGGAGGTGCAGGTTCCATTCCTAGACAGGGTGCTAAGATCCCACATGCTTCAGAGCCAAAAAACCAAAACATAAATCAGAAACAACATTGCAATGAATTCCATAAAGACTGTCAAAATGGTCCACATTAAAAAAAAAAAAAAACTTCCTCAAGAAATAAAACCATTGATGAGACACTATTACACAACTATTAAAATGGCTAAAACTTCAAAGGCTGAGAACATCAAATGTTGACAAGGATGCAGAGGAAGTGAAACTTGTACTCACTGCCAGTGGGGATGTAATAAAATGGCACACCTTGCTTCAGAAAAATTTTAGCTGTTTCTTATCAACACATACCTATCCTATGACCCAGCAATTTCACTCCTAAGTATTTACCTAAGAGAAATAAAACTATATGACCCCAAAGGACTTGTACAAAATGTTCATAGTAATTTCACTGATAACAGCAAAAAACTGGAAATGACCCAAATGTTCACAGAACAGGTTAACAAGAGCATTATACATTAATATCACAGAATACTATTCAGCACAGAAGAGGCAAAAGCTACTGAACCAAGTTAACAACATGGATGAAGTTGTTATTATACTGAGCAAAATAAGGCTGATTTAAAAAAAGAATAGATTCTACCCATGTGAAAAATCTAACCCAAATGCACGGGAACATTCCTACAAACACCTGACTTACTGACAACTCCCCAGCTATTTACAAATAGACAAAAATTCCTTAAGAATACTCTTAACCTTGTGACTAATGGCAGTTGATAAACACTCTGAGGCTGCATCTGAAAAGCACTCACTGACTTAGCAGGGAAAAGTATTCCACACATTCAAATATTAGCATTTAGATATATTTTCAAATAACTTTTCCAACTTTATTGTTACTGTAGTTCATCTAGTATCCCCACAGGATTGTTTCTATTACTTTTTTAATTGCAAATATACAATACTTCAGATACACAGTGACTTAAATTTCTGTAAATCACCACCCTATGAATCTAATCATCATTTCTAACACTGTTTCTATGGAGAAATAAATTTTAAATTCCAAATAAACTTACGGAACTCAATGCGTAGAGTACTTTATTTATTTATTTTATTTTTTTTGTAGAGTACTTTAAAACTAGCTCACTCTCTCTTATATATACATAAAAATACATTTCAGACTTTCCTGGCGGTTCAGTGGTTAAGAATCTGCCTGCCAATGCAGGGGACACAGGTTCAATCCCTGGTAAGGGAAGAGTTCACATGCCACAGGGCAACTGGGCCCATGTGCCACAACTACTGAGCCCTCACCCGAGAGCCTTGCTCTGCAACAGGAGAAGCCACCACAATGAGAAGCCTGCGAACTGAAACTATAGAGAGGAGCCCCTACCCATTGCAACAAGAGAAAACCCAGGAGCAGCAACGAAGTGCAGCACAGCCAAAATAAAAGTTTAACTAAAAAAATTAATTTTTTAAAAACACATTTCAATTGCTCAGTTAATCCAATAGTTTCTCTTAGCCTCATTAAATCACTCAAGAGTATAAATCTAATTTCTGATAGTTGAACACGTCTACCAAGATAAATTTTCACAAATCCCTTTAAGCATTCACAGTATTTTGTTTGACTCTAAAACACAGAAATACAGCATTTTGAAGGAAAAGTCAAAATAACCATTCTTTCAAAGTTCTCAAAGTATCTAACAGAGAGGAAAAGAATGGTAAAATATAAACAGTTAACTAAACATAAAAGCACAAGTAATAAAACAGAAATCCCTCAAAAGAAACAAAGAAATTTCTACAAATATGACACAGGAAAATGGTAAAAAGCAAAGTAGTGGTGAATAAACTATGTCTGTCATGAACACATTGCAAAGGTAAGTACAAGATACATTAACCTAGCATAAAAGAAAAACTTCTGAACTAAATCTGGATATCTAATCAGGAGCGCATATAAAAGATAATTTAATGGTTGTGCTATGCTGTGCTTAGTCACTCAGTTGTGTCCAACTCTTTGCGACCCCATGGACTGCGTGGAGCCCGCCAACCTCCTCTGTCCATGGATACCCTCCAGGCAAGAGTACTGGAGTGGGTTGCCATGCCCTCCTCCAGGGGATCTTCCCAACCCAGGGATCGAACCCAAGTCTCCCACATTGCAGGCAGATTGTTTACTGTCTGAGCCACCAGGGTGGCATGTAATTTAATGGTTACTTGAATATATAAAATATAAAGGCAGCAATCAGAAAAAATCAGTTATAGGTCAGAACCTCACAACTGAGAAACAGTACTAGAAAAATGTAGATAATGCAAAATTCAAAGGATCAGAAAACCAGTAAAGGCAAGGGTTAATAAAAGTAACATTACTCTGTACATCAAGAATACAAGCCCCACGCAACAGTTTTTACATCTAAAAATTAGATTTTAAATGAAATTAATTTTTACAGAAAGAGTTTATTCTATATTGATTTTGGAGAAACTAGCCAAGACTAGAATACTGATGATGATCCTTGTCTTAGACCAAAAGGATCTAAGATGTTTTAGCATGCAATAGCAGACATTTTTTATATATTTTTTTTGGCCGCTTGGCATATGGAATCCTAGTTCCCCAACCAGGGATCAAACCTATGCCCCCTGCAGTGGAAGCATGGAGTCCTAACCACCAGACTGTCAGGGAAGTCCTTTTTTTTTGGAAAAATTTAACTGTAGAACTTAGAATGAGAAGTATTGACACAAAAGCTCCAACTATCCCAAGTTACAGTAGACTCTTGAATAATGAATGAAAGGGGTGAGAGTAGGGGGGAGGCTAGGGTACCAACCCTCCATGCAATTGAAAAATTCATGTATAACTTATAGTTGGTTCTCTGTATGTGCAGTTTTTCTGAATACATGGTTCCTCTGTATCTTCAGCCCCACATTCTCAGATTCAACCAGTCATGATCATACATACATGTATTTACTACTGAAAAAAAACCTGAGTACAAATGGACTTGTGCAGTTCAAACCTGAGTTGATTAACTGTACTTACCATTCCCCAACAATATTATACTTGTCATTCTTGCACTGCCTATTAGAGAGGCCCAACATCCTTCAAGACGGGGCTGAATGTCTCTCTTGGGCTTTTCCTAGAAGCATATTCTAAAGGCTTCCATGCCCCACTACCTAAAAAGTTAGGTGATCCTCCCATAGAATGACCTTCCTTATCGCAATTTACTCAGCATCAATTTTTCAATGCTTCACCCTTTAAATAATACAACTTACACTGTATTCGTTGATTTAATTTTGTATAGCCCCTCTTCTCATGAGAACAAAGAAAAGACCTTATTAATCTATATGCCAACACCAATCAAAGAATCTTAAATACTACTGATGTTCAATAAATTTTTGGATAAAGATTTCAATTTCTTTTAATGATCAAATAAATGTCCTATCTATTCTCCTATTCACAGCCTTTCATTACTGAATCACAGCATCTAAAACAAATACTGACTCACAATGGGGCTCAATAAAACTGTTTTCTCATTATCTTATACCTAATGTTTGTCATCACTAAAAGTTATCTCCCTCCTCTTTCATTTAGTATCCTACTAAATGAAACCCAGGTGGGAAATATAATATGTTAATTCTTAAAAGTGCTGTGAAATAGGTATAATTTAGACATTTGCTTGTGCAAAGGCAGAAAATCAAATGATGACTCAGAATCTCTTAACTTTGATAAATGCACCTCTTTCCTTATCATTAAAACAGATACCATGTACTCAAAAATTATGTATTTATACATTTTCATGGTATGTTTTTTGCTTCAAGATAAAAAGTGACAAATTTTAAAAGAAAAAGAATCACGCAATATCAAACAAGTCAGATAAGATACAAACTAGATATGACACAGTCTTGCTCCAAGGCACCTCCAAATTATTTTTTTTTAAATTTTTATCTAACATATGCTCTATGGGAGGCACTATTCCAGGTGTTTTACAAATATTATTTCATATAATCCTTGTAATTTCCCTACAGAGTAGACACTTATTATTCCCATTTTACAGATGAGGAAGTTGAAGAACAAAAGGTAAGTCACTTGCCAAGATCAGGCAGCTGAGTGGCAGAAATGTGATCTGCACCCAAGGACTCAGTTTCTAGGGTCCATACTGTTAATCTCTATGTTATGCTTTTAATAAGAAATTTGAATGCTGAGGTTATGAAGTTAGAGTACTTCACCTTTGCTGGTAGCATCACACACTGGTAAAAATCCTTTTGTAAATTAATATAGAAATACTTAAGAGCAGGAAATGTTCATATGCTCTGATCACATGGTTCATTCCTGGGAGTTTCAATTTAAGAATAACATTCAAGATGGGAAAAAAAAAAAGACTTCATAGACCCTTGAAAACATGTTTATAAGATAAACTGAACAAAGATTATTTAAAGTGTACAAAATATATACACGATGAATGATATTATACAAAAACAAAGTGGTTGTTGTATTGGACAGTACTTTGGGATAGTTTTTTGATTAACTTTTTTTTAATACAAATAATAATTAAAAGCATTCTTCTTTTAAATTCAAACTGCACACAGATAAGGCTAAAGGTCTCACCACTACCAAATCCTTGTTACTTCCTCCCACTAGTTTTGATCCTGTACCCTTCTCCTAGGGATAATCAGTGTTTGGTCTACCTCCTTTCAGATCTTTTTTCACACCTTTTTAAGAAGTACTCATAGAATTGTAGCTCCTTCCTTTATGTGTTGCATAGTGTTCCATTATGCAACAATACTACAGATAGTCTAGATATTCACTTATTGTTGGACATTTATCTTGTTTCTCATTTTTTCCTTCATACATTTGCCATGAAAAATCATGCCTCCTAATAAAATAAATACATATACACATATATTATGCTTCTTTTGAAAGCGCTAACTAGGTCATTCACATTTCTTTCATTTAATAAATAACAAACTTCCTTCCAAATGGCTCTACCAAATTACATCCCTACAACTGTGCTTTTCCTAGCCTTTTATTCACTGTTGTTTATATAGTCTCTATAATTCAAACAAAAGTTTCTAAAAGAATCTATCCTGTATGGCCCTGTAAGTTAGCTATTCAAATAATGGAGAAAAGAAATCTCCATTTCTCTTGTTATTGAGAAGGTAAAAATCTAGTTCCCTGCTCTTATGTACTAGTTTTAAATCATCTGTAATTCAAAGCAGAAAACAGTGTGGCAATGTAAATGCCATTTAGCCTTAGCACTCAAAGATATAATGTTGTCAGTGTTGCTCTGTGTGGGTGTGTGGAAAAGTGAAGGCATCACTTCTACGATGCCCATACACAGTTGTTCTTGGCTTTACCACAACACACATGGTTAGTGCATGCTGTAGAGTAGATTGGCTCGGTATCTTCACTTCACAGACTGCCAGTGTCTGTAATCAAAAGGAACCACTCTATCTTTGCAGAGCATCAGGTTGGACCATCTGCCATGACTTCTGCTTCCCCAGCATCCCTGAACTTTGCTGCAATGCATAAAAATTGCAGTAGCTGAAGAGAAAATTCTGTGTCTTCCTATTAGTTTCTATTAACAAGCATAAAAATGTGAAAAAAAAATACAGAATGGAATATGTGTGCTGGACAGCTAAGCTACTTTATCAATGAATGTCCCAGTAACAACTCATCAGCTTAGAGCACAAATGGAGAAACAGGCAAGTTGTACAGGTTTTCTTCTACTAAGAATGGCAGCTCACATTCTGAAACACACCAAATATGTCACTTAACAGTTAACAATCCCAGATAATTTCTGGGAATGAATATGTCTTTGAAAACTGCCCATAAGAGCATAAATCAGAAAAGACACCACTTAGTTTATGCTCACAGGAAATCTGCTGTATACTTAAAATGCTGCAGGAGAGTCTTAAAAATGTCATGGAAAGAAAGCCTTTAAGTATTCACTTAGCTTTTTTTATTCTCCATAATATAACAAAATGACTATTTAACATATGTTGATGACAAGTTTTTTAGTTCACTCACTTGCTTCCAGCAGTTTTTCAAATCACACACACAATTTATCATTCTCCTGGTTCATAAACTTTTGAGCTATCAGCAACATTGCACTCATCAGTTCAACTACACTAAAATATATGTTTCCAAGTACTCTCCTTTCCCCCAGAGATAGAAAAACTTAGTCAAAAGACAGCCAGTAGCCCAAATTTCTCTGCAAATCTAGCCAAATGTAATGACAAGTTGTCATCAGTGCCTTTAATCTCTAAAATAAAAAAAGAATATATGTTCTATCTAACCTAGCATTTTACACTTTAAAGGCATTTTCACAGATACAATCTCGTAAGATTCTTCCAAAATAAGTGGGGGGGGGGGCGGCGCGCAGGGCGGCGGAATTCCATGGAAGTCCAGTGGTTAGGACTCCGAGCTTTCACTGCCAAGGTCCTAGGGTTCAATCACTAGTCCAGGAACTAAGATCCCACAAACTGCTGGGGATGCCCCCCCCCCAAAAAAATGGATTTTTGCAATTGTTTAGTCAGATAAGCACGGGCCACAGCTTGTCTAACTCAGTGAAACTAAGCCATGCTGTGTGGGGCCACCCAAGACGGACGGGTCATGGTGGAGAGGTCTGACAGAATGTGGTCCACTGGAGACGGGAATGGCAAACCACTTCAGTATTCTTGCCTTGAGAGCCCCATGAACAGCATGAAAAGGCAAAATGATAGGACACTGAAAGAGGAACTCCCCAGGTCGGTAGGTGCCCAGTATGCTCCTGGAGATCAGTGGAGAAATAACTCCAGAGAGAATGAAGGGCACTGACTCAAGGGACATGAGTCTGAGTGGACTCCGGGAGCTGGTGATGGACAGGGAGGTCTGGCGAGCTGCGGTTCATGGGGTCACAAAGAGTCGGACACAACTGAGCGACTGAACTGAACAGAGTCAGATAAGGCGAACATATATATCTGTACTGGTTCTTCTGAGGAGAGAGAAAAAGACTGAAAGCAAGGAGGGAGGGGAAGGAGGAAGCAGAAAGGCAAGAAAAAGGGAAGGAAGGAAAGAAGGGGGAGGGGTAAGGAGGAAAGACAGATGGGAAGGTGGGAGGGAGGGAGGAAGAGAAGGCCAGCCCACACACTGGTTTCAGGTTTCCTAAGGGAACCAATGATGTTTCTTTCACCACTATCCCCTAAAACCTGCTAAGCCAGTCACATTTAATATCCATGAATTTAAAATTAAAATCATTTACTACTTTCATTCTTTCTCTTTAAGTTTTTTTATAACATAATACAGTAAGTTCCCTACATACAAACAAGTTTTATTCCAACTGCACATCTGCAAGTCCAATTCGGTCATAAGTCTGACAAAGTTAGTAATCCAACTAACACAATAGGCTATATATTATAGTACAGTACTGTACCTGTGTGTGTGTGCACGCACGCACATGCGCTCAGTCATGTCCGACCCTTTGCCAAGACCCTGGACCATAGCCCGCCAGGATCCTCTGTCCATAGAATTTTCCAGGCAAGAATACTGGAGTGGGTTGTCATTTCCTCCTCCAGGGAATCTTCCCCACCCAGGGATCGAAACTGTCTCTTGCGTCTCCTGCACTGGCAGGCAGATTCTTTACCACTGCGCAACCTGGGAAGCCCCAATAGGTTTATACTTTTCACACAAATAGTACATTAACAAAACAAACACAAAAAGTAAAGAAAATATTTTTAATTTCACAGTACAGTACCTTGAAAAGTACAGTGGTAAGTACAACAGCTGGCATACAGGGGCTGGCATCCAGTGAACTAGAGGAGGGAGGGGAGGTCAGAGATGGCACAGCTGAAGGATCATCAGTAATAGGAGACAGATGGCAAGCTGCGATTTCACTCACACCTGAAGTTAATGGCACAGGTTCTAGATCTTTGCTGATTTCAATTCTACTGACCCCTGAAAATCCTGAAAAGATGATCCAGTGATACCTGGGTAGGAGCTCTTTTCTCATCACAGATGACAAGGTAGCACGGGATTGCATTCGGAATGGCTGCTGCAATCTTTGTGTACTGTTCTATGTTCAGGTCCTGTGCCTCCAAAACTAACAGTGCCTCCTCAGATAAATAAAATCCCAGTGGCATCTCCTGCATTGTGAATCTCTTTGGTTCTTCAGTTATTTCTTCTTCTTCTTGTCTCTCTCTGCCCTTTCTCTGGGTCTCCAATTCCATCTTTTCGCCTCACTCCACTCTCTCAATCATTTTCATTTTTGCTTTCATCGTTACATCACCTGGCGTTTCTTAGCAGTACCAGCTAACTCACTGCTGCTTTTATGCTTGCTTCCAGACATCTGGGTTTGAAAAAAAGATACTGTACTACTGTAGGCTATACAGTACTGTAAACTACTTAAAAGCACAAGTACTTCTAGAGGATGCACACACATGACAATGTATCCCAGACACATGAACTAACTTATGTGACTGGATATGCAAATGCAGGTTCGCATCTTTGAAAGTTCACAATTCGGAGATTCATACGTAGGGGACTTACTGTATATCCTAAATCTCCCCCTTTTAGAAATTTTACTATTCACTGAGATGTCTGCAAAGAAATGAAAGCTCAGTTCTCCAATGACATCATCTTCCAAGTAAGTCAAATTTTATATTTCAGACTCCCTTTGGTAAAGAAAGAAAGTGAAGTCGCTCAGTTGTGTCCGACTCTTTGCGACCCCACGGATTAATGTAGCCCACCAGGCTCCTCTGTCGATGGGATTCTCCAGGCAGGAATACTGGAGTGGGTTGCCATTTCCTTCTCCAGGGGATCTTCCCAACCCAGGGATCGAACCCGGGTCTCCCGAATTGCAGGCAGACACTTTAACCTCTGAGCAGTTTTCCTGTGTTGTTATCTGTGGCCCTTTGGTAAAGAAAAATCACAAATAACAACACAGGTGTATATCTTTAGCAATTAATTACAGAATTAAAAGCCTGACATTCTGTATTCTACTACCAGTACTAACTAAATCCATAGTATTCAAGTTTAAAGTTATTTTTTTATACTTTTCAATTAAGAAACCATGAAAAATTTCCCACAATTCTAAGAGAATTCACCTATCTTTATGTTTCACTAAGATCCTTGATGACAGGCACAACAAAGAAAACCACTTTAGAAGAGAACAAGTTAATGAACTGTGGAAATAAAAAAATGTATTAGAAGAAAACAAATGAATGAAATTTGGAATTGTTCTTTTAATTTCCATACAGAGTGGAAATAACTAATTTTTAACTGTCCTGGAAAACTAGTGAAAAAGAACACATATAGTGCCTCTATTCTCAACACTGCTGTCATTTAGGAAGAAATAGTGTTGAAAATAAACCAATGCCTTGGCAACTACTACACCTATTAAAAGACAGGGGAAAATGTCATGTTCAGTACTAATGATAATAACATATAACAACTGACGAACTTTCATATGGTATTCCTTTGGATACCAAAAGCAATTTTGAAAAAATTATTTAAATGGGTAAGAGTCAGATGTGGACAATTTTGAATTCTTTAAAGAAATTCACATATTAACACTGTCAAACTGAGTTTCCGCTTTATATTTTCTCAATAGTTTACGCATACTTTATGATAAGGTGCACACCAACTTGGTAATAACAAATGCTTTAATCTGAAAATTTTTAATTAAAATTATAATAAATCTAACAGCTTCAAATTTTTATAGGAAGGATTCTTATACCATAGACACTTAATTTTCTTGAGTATTTTAGATATTGTCCCTTACCAGTTCTCTTCTCTCGGATTTTCTAATAGCAATAAGTATCAACAAGCCCTAGAAGGAAAAGCCATTACTATTCTACAAAATACTCAGAGTTACCGACAACACAACTTATGGTTTGAACAAAAATGAAAAGGAAGTTATTTCAACAAGTGAAAGTTAATTTTGTTCAAATGAAGAAAACATGTATTGCTTTCCAGCTTTCCTTGTCAACCAAGCTCTAATTAATCAGTTAATTTAGTTTCATAAATGATTTTGTTTCTTTAAAAATGACTGTGTTTTAAAGTTGAATTTGACTTTCAAGACAATTAATCTGTAACTAAATAATTATCTTTCCTGTAATCATTCACTCAATATTTCCCCAAGGAATTCCTGTCCTAGTTATGTACGAAAATTTTATTACTTTTATCATAACTCTACACTCTCTTCATAACTCTACTCATAGCAGTGGTTATTAAGTCGTCAGGAAACTAATTACGAGAAGGATTCATTCAGAGAGGCATTTTTTACAAATAAAATTTTATACATAAATTTATTAAAATATCCAAAATAATGCCATGGAATAAATATATAAGAGGAAAAATTAGAACAGGGGTATCAAAAAGAGTTTGTCGAACTTCTGCCTTTTGAAGAAATTAGATCATATTTTTAATAGTAATAGTTTTATTTAAAACTGAAATGAATATTTCACTGCATTTTTAGGAAAAATAAATATAACTGAGATTTGGTAAGAGCCTGCTATTGATTCCTGATTTTTATAATTCTAAAAATATTCTAATTTGAGTCTATTTTTGAAAATTGTGGTGCTGGTGTTTTTCTCCCAGAAACAGAAACATGCTGCTATTATTAAAGTGGATAAGCATCTTAAACCCACATTTTATTTTTTTATTTTTTTTTCCCATTTATTTTTATTAGTTGGAGGCTAATTACTTTACATCATTACAGTAGTTTTTGTTATACATTGAAATGAATTAGCCATGGATTTACATGTATTCCCCATCCCAGTCCCCCTTCCCACCTCCCTCTCCACCCGATCCCTCTGGGTCTTCCCAGTGCACCAGGCCAGAGCACTTGTCTCATGTACCCAACCTGGGCTGGTGATCTGTTTCACCCTAGATAATATACATGTTTCAATGCTGTTCTCTTGAAACATCCCACCCTCGCCTTCTCCCAGAGTCCACAAGTCTGTTCTATACATCTGAGTCTCTTTTTCTGTTTTGCATATAGGGTTATCGTTACCATCTTTCTAAAGTCCATATATATGTGTTAGTATACTGTAATGGTCTTTATCTTTCTGGCTTACTTCGCTCTGTATAATGGGCTCCAGTTTCATCCATCTCATTAGAACTGATTCAAATGAATTCTTTTTAATGGCTGAGTAATATTCCATGGAGTATATGTACCACAGCTTCCTCATCCATTCGTCTGCTGATGGGCATCTGGGTTGCTTCCATGTCCTGGCTATTATAAACAGTGCTGCGATGAACATTGGGGTGCACGTGTCTCTTTCAGATCTGGTTTCCTTGGTGTGTATGCCCAGAAGTGGTATTGCTGGGTCATATGGCAGTTCTATTTCCAGCTTTTTAAGGAATCTACACACTGTTTTCCATAGTGGCTGTACTAATTTGCATTCCCACCAACAGTGTAAGAGGGTTCCCTTTTCTCCACACCCTCTCCAGCATTTATTGCTTGTAGACTTTTGGATAGCAGCCATCCTGACTGGCGTGTAATGGTACCTCATTGTGGTTAAACCCACATTTTAAAAGAAATCCATAGGCTTCCCTGGTGGCTCAGTGGTAAAGAATCTGTCTGACAATGCAGGATGAAAATGAAAATGAAATGAAGTCACGTCTGACTCTTTGCGACCTCATTGACTGCAGCCTACCAGGTTCCTCTGTCCATGGGATGTTCCAGGCAAGAATACCGGAGTGGGTTGCCATTTCCTTCTCCAGGAGATCTTCCCAACCCAGGGACTGAACTCGGGTCTCCCGCATTGTAGGCAGACGCTTTACCGTCTGAGCCACCAGGGAAGTCACGCCAATGTAGGATGCATGGGTTCGATCCCAGATCCGGGAAGATCCCACATGCAGAGCAACTAAGCCCACACGTCACAATTATTGAGCGTGCTCTAGAGTCCGGGAGTAGCAACTATGGAAGCCTTCGCACCCTAGAACCGCTGCTCCAAAAAAGAAGCCAGCACAATGAGAACCAAGAGCACTGCAACTAGAGAGCTGCCCTGCCCCTTACCTTGTCCAAACTAGAGAAATGCTTGCACAGCAACCAAGACCCCACAGAGCCAAAATTTTTTTTTAAATTTTAAATAAAAATAAAAAATAAAAAAAAATTTAAATAAAAATAAAGAAACCCATATATCTCAGAGAACCATTAAGCTAATAGGCAATAAACAAATAAAAAGAAAATGCAAGGGTTGACAGTAAGTAAAAATTTCATATAACGAAGTTCACCTTGTTTCATAAACACAATCTCATCCTTTCTGCTGCAAGAAAAATACAGTATTTAGAGATAATGAAGCATTTCACGCTGCACAACACTACTGGATAGAGTGCCACTTGCTGTTTATTTTAATGTAAAAATTTGTTAAACTTGACAGAATTATATAAACACTAAATTTCCTTTCAATATGAAGTGGGGTTTTTACGTTTTTCTTTCTAGCAATCAAGGGAAAGAGAGGTTCTATTGTTAGTAAGAAATCCTGACATAAAGATCTAAAGGAGCTTTACTATTAGAAGAAAATCTTTTCACCAAAAGGCCCTGGTTCAAAAGAAACAAGGCTACCAGTTATATGGCCATTATAAGTAGGGGGGATAAAGGCTATCAGGAAAATATATTTTAAACTAAGGTCCCAGCTAAAGAAACAAAAATAAAACAAAACAAACTATTAAAACCAAGAACTGAATCTGGTCTTCAAAAAATAAACATAAAACAAGCCTAGGAGTTTCTCTTCTCTATTGCACACAATAAGCACTTCATAATTGTCAGCAATTTCCTGATAACCATACATGGCTTTATAAACAACCTCAAGATGGCAACATTCTGAAGTTATTACACAAAACCAAAAGTGTACAAACACTTCCCAAACAACCAAAGCAGAACAAAATAATTTAAAATAAGGAAGTCTAGATTACATATGATGCAATTCAAGTTTCTCTGAGAAAATACACAAGTTTCTGTGGCAAGACTACACGGAGGAATAATCAGAACAAAATTTATGAGGCAAAATAGGAGTTACTACACATATTCAAATTCTTTTTAAAGACTTTTTAGAAAATGGAAATGTTTCCCTGGCTCATATTGGATTAGTTGCTTAGCAGTTAAAAAAAAAACATAAATTCAGATACTAACTTTCACTACACTCTAAAATAAATTTCAGGTAAATTTTTTTAAGGCTCCATACTAAAAATATAAAGTCATAAATTCAAATTGATAATTTTTTTGACATCTGTTATGAGTAAAAATGTGAAATTTCCAAAGTGTACAAAATACAGTTCACAGGTTTGACTATATACAAATTTTAAACTTATGCATATTAAAAAATAGCAAAAAGAAATCAATAAAATGGTAAACCAACTGGAGAAAATATAGCAAATCTGTCAGACAATTTACATTTAAAACATTTATTATAAAGAGGTTCTACAAGATGATATTTTTTTAAACTTAAAATGTTGGTAAGAAAAATGACAAAAAGACAATGAGTAAATACAGCTACCAAAAATGACAGGAAATCTTCTAGTCTGACAACTAAATAAAAAAGTACAAAATAAAATAAGTTGCCATTTTAGACTATTCAATTAGCAAATAATTTTTTTGGCAAATTATATTACCAAAAAAACCAACACTCATACCATTTTCAGAAAATTATATCAAAACAAGGTCCTATTATATATACAGCACATGAAACAATATTCAATATTCTATAACAAACATAATGAAAAAGAACATGAAAAAGAATATATACATGTATTGATATAATTGAGTCACTTTTCTATACAGCAGAAATTAACACAACTTTGTAAATCAACTATACTCCAATAAAATTAATTTTTAAAAAAGGAAATGATTCAGACAAAAGATGTTACTGCTTGAATTCTATCCTAAGGAAATAAACCTAAATTTGGGAGAATCTTCAATGAATGAAGACGTTCATTTCAGCATAATGTAATAAATGAAAAACCGGAATAAATTTAAATATCTAGTACTAAGGCAAAAGTAAATTATAGGCAATTCAGGCAATGCAAATATAAGGCAACCAAGAATAATTACAAATATGAAAATGTAACAATTTGAAAAACTAACATACGACACACTATGTGACAAAAAACAGAGTTTGAATAAAAGAATATTAGATTGAAATATTTAATTTCACTCCCTTCATAAGAATCCACTAAAACTCAATAAAGGGACTGTTTTCTTCTTTAAATGCATAACCCCCCCCCCCCAAAAAAAAGAAATCAGCATAGGAGATAAAGCTAAGAAAATTTTTTGAAGTTATAAAGGATGGGCACATATAAAATACAGAACTTAGTAGATGTAATAAAGCTGAACCCCTAAGCTGACAACAGGAGGTGAGCTTTTTATATGACAGAATCCTATAAGGGCTCAGAATGAGTGGGACCAGGGTACCTCTAGAATGTGTAGAAGGATGAGAATAAAGAAGGTAGTTGTGCTATTGGCTCAAAGCTATTTAAGAAACTGTGATATTCCAGAGATCTCCAACTCCATTTCACACAGCCTGGCCACTAAGCCTCCCCAGCCACTGCAAAAGACTAAAAAGTTGATTGTCTAGAAGATACGAAACACTACTCTGGACATCAGACATAAATGAGGTTAGACAAGCCATTCTAAAAACAAGGGTATTAACTGAATACATGAATGGGAACGGAGAGACATCTCTCCTCTTCCTCCTCTGAGCTTCCGGAGCCTAACAGTCACAAATTTACCCTCCAGACAAAAGACTGGAGGGGACTTTTCTCTGAGAAAAGACCTAAATATACTGAGTTGGAGGTGGGAGGGTTTCACAATAAAAATGCTCAGCAACAAGCCTAATACAGAACTTCTAATCAGCATTATGAGCAGAGAAACAAGATGATTAGGCATCTGCAAAATGCCTCTAATATGAAAGAAGCAAAAAAAAAAAAAAAAAGGAAAAAAGTTAAGGAAATAGTCTATAGAGCGAGGGGAAAAAACCTGTTAATAAAAACATACTATTAATATCCTCAAAGATAAAATATAAAGATGAATGAAAAAAGCAACACTATTAAACAAAATTCACAGAACAAAAAGGGCTCTTAAGGACATACAAATAGCCAACACACACAAGTAAAAGTATTTACCATTATTAGTCTTTAAGGAAATGCAAATTAAAATCACACTGAGATACTACTTCCCACTAATCTGAATGTTTGAAATTAAAAAGTCTCACAATACCAAGCACTGATAAGGAAGCAGGGCAACTGAAACTGGTCAAAGTGAAAAAACCATACAGTCACTTTGAAAAACTACTAGACGGTTTCTAATAAGGGTAAACATGTACCGATACTATGCCCCAACCATTCCACTCCACTCCTAGGTATATATGAAAGGATATGTTCAGAAAGACTTGTAAAAAAATATTTATAGCAGTTTCATTCATAATAGCCAAAACGAGGAAACCCAAATGTCCTACTGAAGAAAACTAAATTCACACAGGAGAATACTTCTCAGCAACAACATGGATGAATATCACATCTCTCAGACATTTTTTGAGCAAAAAAAGCCAGATGCAAAAGGATACATACTATATGATTCCACTTTTATTAAGTGTAAAAATGAACAAAACTAATATATGGCGACAGAAATCAGAAAAGTTGAAGCCTCTGGTGGGTGGAGGAGAAGGAAATGGCAACCCACTCCAGTATTCTTGCCTGGAGAATCCCGGGGACAGAGGAGCCTGGTGGGCTGCTGTCCATCGGGTTGCACAGAGTCGGACACGACTGAAGTGACTTAGCAGCAGCAGTTGGTGGGTGGGAATAATTGCATGGTGGGAAAAAAGCATAAAGGGTCTTTCTGGGGTGATGGAAATATTCTATATCTTGAATTGGGTAACAACATAATTGTAAAGCATTTGTCAGAATTCACTGAACTAAACATTTAAGATTTATTTTGAAAGTAGTGTAGGTTACATGAATGCATGTTTTTTAAACTCATTGAAGTGTACACTTAAGATCTGTGCATTTCACCACACATAAATTTACCACATGAAAATTTTCAATAAAAAATTGAGCTCTTAAAAATTAAAAAAAAATGAGAGCAGAAAAGCAAAGATCAATTGAAAAACTGTAAGGTGAATTTAAAGAAATCTCCCTCAAAGTGGTAAAAGACAAAGATGGAAAAAGCTAAGAAAAGTAGAGGATTAGTCCAGGAGGTTCAATATCCAAATAAGAGCTGCAAGAAGAAAGAAAATCTGAGAGAGGAAATCATCTATGAGATAATTCTTTTTCATTTCCTGTTCAGATTAAAGGATTCCATTTTTAGTGGTAAACAGGTGAAAACAGAGCCATACTAAAGGACATCACTGTGAAATTTCAGAACATTTTAGATAAAAATCCTGTAACCGTCCAGAAACAGAAACAAATATAACGGTTCAAGAATTAGAATGGCACTGGATATCTCAACAGCAAGTGGGAAGCCAGGGTAAAAATGAAGCAACACTTTTTCAAAATTCTGAAGAAAACTGATTTCTAACTTAGAATTCTAACTCAGACAAACTTTCAGTTAAGTATGAGGACAGAATTAAGATGTTTTCAGATTTACATATATCCACAGCTGCTGAATGAAATAAAAAGTATGAAGCAGAGGAGTCCATACAGCTTCAATGATGTGGTCACAGTAACAGTCAGGAATTTGTGGAGTACAGTGGTTTTTTTTGTTTTGTTTTTATCAATATGCCAGCTATGAAAATAAAAAGGCTTACACTGTTAAAAAGTATACATTTTCAGACTTAAAATTTTTAATAATTTACCTTAGATAAACTCATGCTCAAAAAGTTCCTCAAGGAAATCAAAACAAGGCAAAATCTAGAAAGCAGAAGATATGGGATAGAAGTGTTAGGTAGTTAGAATAAGGAAAAGGAATCCAAAACGCCGGTGGCTAAAAGACAGGAAGGGAAAAGCCTGCAAAAATAGAAGAGAGGAAGGTCAAAGGAAGGTCCGAGGGCCGTGAGGACTTCAGGTAGAACAGCGCTCCAGCCTAAGCCCAATTTGCATAGGACAGGCCCAGGGGGGAGAAAAAACCATATAAAAATAGGAGCCAAAGGGCTCGCTCTCTGTCTCCCATGCGTGCGTACGCTCGTTCTCTCTCTCTCTCCCTCCCCCCTGCGCGATGGGGTGCTCTTCTCTTCGCGTCTTTGGATCCACGTGCCCTCACGCCTCGAAGATGGATTTTCCTGCTATCTTCTAAATAAAGTAGAGCTGTAACACTGATTTCTCTAAGAGCTATAACATGGTCTGTTCGAGACCTGAGAGCTGTGACCCGCCGAGGGGGCTTTAACGTCCATCACTCCAAATCTTTGTAGTGACGAGACAAAGAACCGAGGAGCATACATACACTCTCCTGACAGAAGTAACAAAGATCTAGTACAGAAGAAGCCCCAGGATAAGGGTAGAAGGAATTCCCAGGATCCTAACTATGGACTAGGTTCAAAGAGTAACCAGTCTAGTTTGAGCTGAGTTCCAAGGCTACAGGAAAACATTAGAAGAAACTGATAACATCTGATAATCTTGAGAGGTGAGTATAGGGTTGAATTAGTGATTCTTACTTAGGAACACTAAACAAATGCAAATAAAACCACCCTTATTAGCACTAAGAAAAAAAAATTGCGCTAGAAAAATCACAGCTCACTACATAACACTGACTGTGAATGATATGTACATGGTCCTAAGGTAAACACTGAATATATATCTAATCAAAATTACCATATTACTGTAGTGGTAGGGTGAAGTAATAGGGAGAGGTGAATGGAGAAGCAGTTCACAGGGAAGGAGGGGAAGAAAACTAAATTCACATGCTAAGAAGTCGGGAAGTCAACAGATAATGCCTAGAATATAGTCTCTTGTGAGAAGGAGAAAATATGAAGATAAAGCAACTGCTTATTATTCAACAAATCTTAAATTATTTACCCCTTTGAGCTATATGCATGTATGGCACCAATAAAAACAGACATCTCAGAAAACACTAGAAGATATAAAACTGCATGTGCTACATGCAAAATAATATAAAACATTTATCGGAAAAAAAAAGTAAAAGCAAATGACTGGCTATGTCCGGTGACAGGATCATCAGTGAAATTCTCTCCCTCTTTTCCAGTTCTTCAGTGATGCTATTGTGCTGCTTTTTAATTTTTAAACACATTTGACAGAAGTGCTATTGGGTGTTAGACGACATCCTGTTTGCCTTTGTTTACAATGCTCCCTCCTTCTCAATAGATACTACCCTACTTTTTACAATGCCACCTGGTCACCTCATCATCTTTCAGTCCTCTTTCCTTTCACCCCCAAACTCTCCTTCATGACCGTGCTTTATCTTACATGAATTATAAGGCCCTGAAGGTCATATCATGTCTTATCTTGGTACAACTAGCACTCACAACAGAGCCTAGAACAGTACATAGGCATTTAGTAAAAAAATTAATCATCCAATTATTCATTTCAATAAGAAATCTAAGTGCTTTTGTCAAATCTAACAAACTGTAAAGGTTTTAAAAGGGGGGAAAGGGCAAAAGGAACTTACAAATTACACACAGAAGAGATTTGTGAAAGAAATGTGATTTCTTACTGTTCAACTTTATTTTTTCTACTTGAACACTTTAAAAATAATTTACCTTTAACTTTTCTATATAACTCAGATTAACAAAGTAGTATTCAAATGTTTGATAGGAACTTATATAGATTACTTTAATGATAAAACATCTTTTTTATAAGCTAATGAGAGAGGCAGCTATCAAATCATTCTCCAAACTGTGATTCTGAAGAAAATATACTACATTTTTAGAAAAATTTCTTCAATTATATTGAAAAAAACTGAATACTTTTCAATAAGTCCTAAAGCTCTTAACCTGATATTCTGTCAACAGAAACACTTTAAATTGTGATACCAGCAAATAGCCTCTATTTTTCTGCAGCACAAAAAACTTTGAAAAGTTGTTAAATGGTAAAGGGAATAAATTAATAAAAGCTGTTGAAAGCTCCATAAAACACAACTCCATGTTCATAATGGCTAGAAAGCACACTAAACATATTTATACATTAACCTGAAAATTTAATCTTAAAAAAAAGTCACAGAAAATTTACAGTGGGGGACTTCCCTGGTGGCCTAGTGGGTGAGAATCCACCTTCCAATTCAGGGGATGCAAGTCTGATCTCCGGTTGGGCAACTAAGATCCCACCTGCACTGGGGCAGCTGAGCCCATGAGCCCCAGCAAGGGAGCCGACATGCTGCAACCTACAGAGCACTTGTGCTCTGGCGCCCACACCCCACAACTGGACAGAAGCCTGCACGTGACAACGAAGATCCCACATGCCTCAACTAAGACCCAACACAGCCAAAAACAAATAAATATTTAAAATTTCAAAGGGACTTTAATTCCACTGGAATATCAAAAGACATGGAACTCCTTATTATAGCTAAATATGAAAGAAACACACATCATTCATGAAGTGGCATAAAACGTGATACTGCCTCTTTTTTTGGTAATGAGAAAATACAACTTAAGCTTTTTTGAAAAACACACGTACAAGGAGACAAGAAAAACACCATCAACTTCAAACACAGTGATAATCTGTTAATATTTTGCAACATATTCTTCAAATTTGTTTTCCTTTACATGTATACCATTTTTACAAAAATGAGATCACACATTATACTGTTTTCCTCACTGAACCATATTTTGAACAGCATTCCATGCTATTAAATATTCTTCTACAGTATCAGTTTTAATGAGCATATGATAGTTATTGTGTGAATATAATTCACTTTACTAATCTACTGGTGGACACAAACTGTTCATAATTATTTTAACTATAAACAATATAAAACAAATAATCATTACTAAATTTGGGGGTGAAATAACATTATCTTTGTTAATCAATTTCATAAGGTAGGTGAGAAACCAAAAGCATCTAAAAATCCACCCACAGAATGCAAGCACATCACACACTGTCCATGTTGAAAGCAACAAGCTGCAGAGTTTCTGAGTGGGAGAAAAAGCCCAGGTTATACAGGAAGCCTCATGTCCTCTGGCTTCCCTAGCGGCTCAACAGGTAAAGAACCTACCTGCAAGGCGCGACACCCGGGTTCCATCCCTGGTCAGGAAAATCAGCTGGAGAAGGAAGTGACAACCCACTTCATTCTTTTTGCAGGGAGAATCCCAAAGATAGAGGAGCCTGGCAGGCTACAGTCCATGGGGTCTCAAAAGAGTCAGACACAACTGAGTGCCTGAGCACACATGTCCTTTTTTATTCTACAAACCACAGACACATTTATTCCCTTCTTGAGAAATCAAATCCTCACCAAAGCATTTATTTTACAAACTGTAGAGAAACTAGTTATTCTTCCTAATACAAAGGCATTCCTTGCTTTGTATGGTTACCACATGCATGAATTTCAGTTACAACAGTTGAGCTGAATAACCCAAGTCCCCCCAAAACATAGCTTAAATTTCAGTTATCACATTACATTAACTGTAAATAACTGCATAAAGTCCAAACTTCACTGCTATCTCTTCAGTGCACAAATCTCTATGTAAACAGGCACATCATGATCAGTGATAAATGATGTCACTTCTCTAAAAGTCTGTCTATAATTGGTCACTTAGCATCTGTTAATGTAGTTCTCACGTGGAGAGCAAAGGTACTTGCATGATAAACCCATGTTTTATGAAAATGGATAATCAAAAGAGGGAACTCATAAAGATAAAAAATGTAGCAAATAAATGAAGAAATAATGCTAAATTCAAAATGAACATAAATGGAGATTTAGAAGTAACAGCTGACCATAGAAATATTGATATTACTAATTTTTAAGAGACACTAGATATGCATTTAGAGGAACTTGGTGAAAGGTAAATAAGGACAGTGGTTGTGTTGAAAATGATGATGTCCCAAAGGAAGCAACACAGATGCAAAAAAAAAAACCACCTTTAAGGAAACCTCAGAGTTACTTTCACAACACTGGAAGCACAAAAGAAAAAGTACTGGAAGTTAATCCAATTTAGAAAGGAATATGACAATTCACAAAAGAGGTCCACTCCATATTTTAAGTTATACAAGAAGGAAGCCTGAAACTACTCTTGGTAAGTTGTTTTATTACAAAAAAATAAACACTAATTCTGATAATTTAAGTTATAGTGTACTACATGAACAGTATTATGGAGCATTTAAAGAAATACCTATAACGCACCATAAATTATATAGCATAATGCTGGAATTTGCATTCTAAGATCAAACACATATATACACAAACCCATAAAGTGTATAAATAACATATACTAAATTATCTCTGGTTAAAACTGTTTTTCCTTTTCCTATTTTAAATGTAGTAGAGCTGAGTATACTCTATGGATAAGGCCAGAGTTATGATTACCCTTATCCCATCAACACTGGTAGAAGCAATCTGACAGAAAGCTGTAGAAATAAGTCTAACATGACAATCAAAATTGAGATGTGAATTCTAAGCACACAATGTCAGCAGGAGGAAGGTGAAAAAAGTAAATACTAATTTGACATGTCTTTTTTTATTTTTCCAACAAATTTCTAATTTCTACATTAATTTGGAAATAAAGGATAACTCATATCTCTCAATATATGTAATCAAAAAACAGTAGGTCAGAATATGCACTGCATTTTTCCTATCAATTTTTTTGCCAATTATATTTGAATTTTTTCAACTTTTTTAAAATGAAGAAAATTTAACTTCTTCCTTGGAGTATTCTATTCTACTGTAATTGCACTAAATTGCAACATTAAAGTATTAATAATTGATTAAAGTCAGCTATTCAGTTAAACAACATTCAAAACCTGGGGAAAAAATATTCAGACTAACACAGAATATCAGCCTTAAGTCTAGAAAAGAAGTTTTCTCCAATATATTAAGTTTTAAAAAGCCACTGCCAAGAGATAAAATCTTCTGGAAGTAAGAATCATTATATGAATGGCTGACAACCTCTAATAAAATCACACAAAGAACACTGCTATAGTACAATTTTGATATGGCAAAGAACTACATCTGTGAGGTTACAGAGCTAAAAAAGAAACCTCTTACAGCAAGTAGTTATCACCCAGTATTACTCACCTATTAATCTCTATATGCCCATTAAGATATAACTTTTGAGAATCTATTTCCAGGTAGAAAGTTTAAAAAAAAAAAAAAAAAGGCAAAACTTTCTTTAAAAGAGTGCCTACAAAAACGTAAGATTTTAAGACATATAAACGTTATTTGCATCACTAAGTACCATCTTAACAATAAAATGGTCTCTACTCTGACAGCATATATAACAACATAGGCTTTAGGCCTCCTTAGCATTGATAAAGACACAAGTCACATCTCATTCCTTGTGAGGCTACCAATTATCATTTGTGCACATGTTTGCCAACAAAGGATCTAGTTAAAGCTATTATTTTTCCAGTAGTCATGGGAGTCTACTTCCATGAATGTGGACTATAAAGAAAGCTGAGTGCCAAAGAATTAATGCTTTTGAACTATGGTGTTGGAGAAGACTCTTGAGAATCCCTTGGACTGCAAGGAGATAAACCAGTCAATCCTAAAGGAAATCAACACTTTGGCCACTTGATGAGAAGAACTGACCCTGATGCTGGGAAAGACTGAAGGCAGGAGGAGAAGCGGACGACAGAGGATGAGATGGTTGGATGGCATTACCGACTCAAAGGACGTGAGTCTGCAGAAGCTCCAGGAGCTGGTGATGGACAGGGAAGTCTGGTGTGCTGCAGTCCATGCGGTCGCAAAGAGTCAGGCACGACTGAGTGACTGAACTGACTTGCAATGACAAAGGTTGATCTTTACAATGTTCCTCAATGAATATCCCAATTTTCCAGCCTGGCTAAATGTAATCATGAAGTTGGCTCTCCAGAACTTTCATTTCAGACAGCACTGCCTTTATGAATATTGTTTGCTTTTAATTTACCCACAGCCTGTGCATATTACTTATGTCCAAAGGATTCTGTTATTTGGGGAGGTCTTTTGGATATAGGAAGTAGGCTTCTTTCTCCTCTGGCTTTCTACAGCTGTGGGTTCAATTTTTTGTGGATTTACAGTTTTATCTTCTACACACTCTGTAACACTATAACACTTAAAAACAAAACTAAATACCTGACATCATCAAAATTTTGACCACCAAAGACACTATCAAGAGCATGAAAAACATCCCCCACAAAGGGAGACAATATTTGCAAATCATATATCCAATATGGGATTAATATCTAGAATATATAAAGAACTTGTACAACAACAACAAAGCAAACAACTCATTTCAAAAATAAGCAAAGAAAATACACAAATGACAGAGCACAGAAAAAGATGGTCAACCATCACTAGCCACTAAGGAAATACAAATCAAAACGGCTATCCACTAGGGTGGCTAAAGTAAGAAAGGCAAATAGGTACTTCTCTGGAGAATCCGCCCTGCACGCAATGCAGCAGATGCGGGTCAGATCTCTGGTTGGGGAACAAAGTTCCACGTGCCACAACTAACAGAGCCACAGGCCACAACGAAGATCCCATCTGCTGCAACTTGAGACCCCACACAGCCAAATAAAAAATAAACATCAAAAACAAAGAAGAAAAAAGAAAGACAAATAACAAGTGTAGACAAGGTTATGGAAAAACTGCAATCTCAAATACACTCCTGGTGGGAGTGTAAAACAGTGCAGCCACTTTGGAAAACAATTTGGCAGTTCATCGAACTGTTTAACGTTGAGTGGACAGCGCTACAGCCATGAAATTAAAAGACACTTGCTCCTTGGGAGGAAAGCTATGACAAACCTAGACAGTGTATTAAAAAGCAGAGATATCACTTTGCAAACAAAGTCCATATAGTCAAAGCTATGGTTTTTTCAGTAGTCACGTACAGATGTGAGAGCTGGACCATAAAGAAGGATGAGCACCAAAAAACATGCTTTCAAATTGCGGTGTTGGAGAAGACTCTTGAGAATCCACTGGACAGCAAGGATATCAAACCCGTCAACCCTAAAGGAAATCAACCCTGACTATTCACTGGAAGGATTAATGCTGAAGCTGAAGCTCCAGTACTTTGGCCACCTGATGCAAAGAGCTGACTCACTGGAAAAGACCTTGATTCAAGGAAAGACAGAGGGCAGGAGAAAAGGGTGGCAGAAGATGAAATGACTAGATAGCATCACTGACTCAATGGATATGAATCTAAGCAAACTCCAGGAGACAGTGAAGGACAGGGGAGCCTGGCGTGCTGCAGTCCATGGGGTCACAAAGAGTTGGACACGACTTAGCGACTGGACAACATTCCAAGGTATATATCAAAAGAACTGAAACAGGGTCTTGAAGAGATATTTGTATACCAATGTTCCTAGAAGGATTATTCACAATAACCAAAAAGGTAAAAACAATTCAAATGTCCAGATGAATGGATAAACAAAATGTAGTATATATGTATTATTCAGCCATAAAAAGGAATGAAATCTGCTACATGTTACAACATGGATTAACCCTGAAAACATTATGCTAAGTGAAATGAGACATGAAAGGATAAATATTGCAAGATTCCGCCTGAGGTACCTAGAAGAGACAAATTCAGAGTAGAAACAGAATAAAGGTTAACAGGGGCTTGGGGGGTGGCAGATGTGAGGGGTTACTATTTAACAATTATAGAGTTTCTGTCTGGGACAATGAACAAGTTCTTGAAATAGATACTGGTGATGGTTGCACAATATCATGAAATGCACTTAATGGCAGTGAAGTATGCACTTCTAAATGGTTCAAAGAGTAAAGTTCATATTATAGACAGTTTACTATAGTAGTTTACTATAGTAATAATAAATTACTGAAGTCAGAAAAAAAAATGACATACACACCTGAGTTTGTGAAGATGAGACAAAAATTCACATGAAACATTTCAGAAGTTCCTTACAAGGTTAAGACAGTTGAAAATACTAGTCATAAAGCTATATATATTCCTATTACAATCAGCAATCATAATTGAGTACAATTTTGCTTTCTCTCATATGTGTGAGAAAAGTATATTTATTTGTTAATATTAGGAATACACACACACAGTGTTTAGAAAGGGTTTTACAGATGTGCAACCATCAAATCAGTTTTCCTTTTTAACTATCAGGAAATAATTGTGAAGGACTTAATAAATGTGAGAACTTTGAAAGGCTGAAAAATCCACTTGCAGTGTTTTCACCTGCATAGGAAAATGCATAAATATCTATCATTCCAGGTAGAGGGACTCAGGATACTAAGATAAACAGACAAGTCTATCCTTTCAGCTTAGCTTACCCCGTCAGGATCACAAAGGCACCAGAGAGTAGTAGATATCCTGCATTCATTTTCCAATCCTCAAACTGACACAAATATGTAAGATGAGCAAAAGTCTTCTAAATCCCAGTGCCACCTACAAGTGCCTGTCTTCTAATAAATTCTTCTAATACATACAGAACTGCTATGCAGTGCAGTTCTCTTGAACCTATAATTGTAACCTTCAGTTACATTTCTACAAAGTTTGAGGTGTGAGCCACATGTTATTTAAACATTCAGATGAAGACACGGAAATGAAATTTAAAAGGTACAGTTGTCCCTTGGTATCTGTGGGGAACTGGTTCCAGAATACCAAAATCCACAGATGCTCAAGTCCTTTACGTTAAATGGAGCAGTACAATGAATACAGTCAGTCCTCCGTATCAGCAGACACAAAACCCACAGAACACAGAGGGTCAAGCATGTATCTTAAAAGAAAACTAAAAAATAACTACTGATTTTATATAAAGTACAACACATCATAATCATATAAAGACACCAATGACTGTAACCATCTGGGTCTCCTGTGCTGTGTGCTCAGTCACTGAGTCGTGTCTGACTCTTTGCGACCCCGTGGACTGTGCGACCTGCCAGGCTCGTCTGTCCATGGGGATTCTCCAGGTAAGAATACTGGAGTGGGCTGCCATGCCCTCCTCCAGGGGATCTTCCCAACCCAGGGATCAAACCTAGGTCTCCCACATTGCAGGCAGATTCTTTACTGTCTTAGCCACCAGGTCACCCAAGAAATGCTGAACATCTATCTCTGCAAAGCGACTTTGAAAAGATTCCTCCTCAAGAAACTTGCACTCTAGCAGGAAGACTGAATTAATACACATAAAACATCACCATACATATGCTAAAATAATAAGGATACAAATTAAGAGTCACAGGAATTCAAGGGTAGTAAGCTCTGGATAGTTCAGTAATGTTCCAGAGAAGACAGGAAGATTTAGGCAAATCTAGAAGTCCAAAAAGATGAGCAGAATGAGATGAAATCATTCATACTCCAGCCTCATCAGGCTTGTCCAACACTTCATACAATATAAAATTACTAAAATAGATCAAAGTAGAGAAAACGTCACCCAGGCAAATGACAAATTTGAAATGAGAACCAACCAACTAGCCCATTTAATGCTTATTATGGAGAAGTTAAAATTTTTAAAGTAGGAGTAATATCAAATTGTGTAAATCACATGGAAAACATTTCTAAAAATTACATGGACTTCTGACATGACTTTTCTCTTGTATCTATTCATACTAGTCTTTACAGCTTATGAGAAACATGAGTGTCTCAGAACCAATAAAACTTTTTGCTCATCTGCAAAAAGTGGGCACTCAACCTTAATCAAAGGTGCTAATTATAACACAAATTAGAAATCTACTAGTCCTTGCACATAAGGTTGTGTTTGTTTTCCTTCATATTTTCTATGAAGTGCTTCATGGATTCCGATAATTTTAGTTTAGAGACAGTTTGTAACTCAATTTTAAATATTTATATTCCTGGAGCATTTAAATATTTGCATAAATGTCATGAAACAACCATAATTTATCCTGTAAAAACACAATTTACCAGATTGTTACTATTAGCTTCATTCTGTCTGCTTTCTTCATAATTCAAAAGGCACTAAGCTGGCCCATTCATTCTGTGAACATTTTAATATAAGCTCTGCCAGGTACCTTCTAGATCCCAGAGTTCTCATTCTCAAGAATTTCAGAACTCAATGTAAGTTAGAGGTAACAAATAAACCAGGAGCTGTGATGCAGTGGAATAACTACTACAATAAAAGGGTATTACAGCAGGAGAGAAAGTAGGAGCAGCATCAGGGAAGGCTTCTGAGAGGACTTGATGCCTGGGTTTAGTTTTGAGGGATGAGGATCTGATGAGGTAGCTAGTGCAGGAAGAAAGATGCCCATCAATTCATGCCAGCCTCTATGTCAGCTTCTAGAAATAAAAATAATACACACTGACCCTAATTTCAAGACACTAGTAACCTTCTCAAGAATTTACTTCATAGAGAAAGGGCTCAAAATTTGGCCTTAAAAATGAGTTTACACTCAACTTTTAAAAAAATGAGTTCACTGTGCACAAAAAAAGCCATTATTACATGATCCTATTTACACGAGACTCAAAAATAGGCAAAACTAATCTACAGTGACAGAAGTCAAAACACTGGTTACCTCTGAGGGGTAGTATCAACTGGGAGAGGGCAGGAAGGAGCCTAGTGGGGTGTGGAAAATGTTCTTTTTCTAGCTTTTACATGGTGGTTACTTGGGTACACATCTAAGATTTCATCAAGCTGTACAGTCAGACTTGTGCACTTAACTATATGTAAGTGATAGGAAGGCATTCCCACATCTGGGAAGCAGCATTCTCAAAGGCAAAGAGCATTCAGGCCAGGACCAGAACACAGAAACCACAAGTGCTTGCTGTGCTAGGCTGACTTTAAACCAGAGGGTACAGGTGCCTTCCGCTGCAAGGCAGTTGAGAATTTCAGAAAGACTATCCTGGTGGAAAAATAAATAATGGACTGGAAGGGTAATAGTCCAGGAGACAGATGAAGGTCTTTTCTAAGGCAACGACTTTAAAGGTGGAAAAGGAACAGAAGACAGTAAGAAGGCAGCACCAAAGGGACACTGTGACTGATTAAATGTGAACAGAGGAAAGAAAGGAAGAGTCTCAATTGATGACTAGGTTTCTGGCCTGGGCCCAGGGGTAAATCACAGAGATATGCATTATAAAAGCAGATTTGTAGAAAAAGAGGTTGCATTTAGTTTTACACTCTACTGAAATAAGAAATATGCTCCAATCAAAATGGAACATTTTTCTGAGATGTTATTCACTGCCAAGTGTTCATTCAGATGATGTCTTATTTCTTTGTAATTTAAATATATCTGCTTGGCAATCACCTGTCAACTTCTATTTGAATCTCTAAGATGGTATCAGTGATATAACAATATAAAATGCATCACCATTAGGTAACTGCTCCTTACTACACCTCTAAGCCTATAAAGAATAGGCAATTTGTCCTTCCATAATCAGCTATAAAGAGGTTGAGTCAACATCTGACAAAATGAATAACTTCTGATCTATAAAATTCCACAGAGTGAAAGACTTCATTTATAGACGCTTACATAAAGTAAAGAATCTCTAAACCAGATTTATTAATCAAACAACTGTTCTAAACCCATCACAGTTTCCCGCCACAGCTGCTCACCAATAGATTCCAAAACCAACTTTAAAGCAGAGCCAAAAATGACATAATAACATGCCTAATACAACTAACCATTTTTTAAAAGTAAAAGGTGCATTTAAATACATATATACTATAGATATGAAAACATGAGTTTTAGGCCTCTGGGCACACACACACATATATCCAAACCAAGCTTCCTCTAAAAATTCAATCTAGTTTTTAGAAAAGATTGTTTTGATATGCAATTCACTCATTCAACAAATAGGCATTGAGGACTTCCCTGGTTGTACAGTGGATAAGAATCTGCCTGCCAATGCAGGGCACATGGGTTCAAATCCCCCTCCAGGAAGATTCCACATGCCGCACAGCAACTAAGCCCATGTGCCACAACTACTGAGCCCAAGTGCTGCAACTATTGAAGACTGTGCACTTAGATAGAGCCTGTGCTCCCCAACGAGAAGCCACCGCAATGAGAAGCTCGTGCACCACAATGAAGAGCAGCTCCTGCTCGTCACAACTAGAGAAAGCCCAGCACAGCAATGAAGACCCAGTGCAATCAAAAATATATATATAAATAAGTAATTCTTAAAAACAAAAACATGACAAATGTATACTGAGTAGCTAATATATGACAGGCCCTGTGTAAGGGCGAGGGATACAGCAGTGAGTAAGACATACATGTCCCCACCCTCGTGGAGTTTTATACCATAGTAGTAGTGGTACGTTGTCGTTGATCAGTCACTAAGTTGTGTCTGATTCTGCAATTGCTTGGACTGTGGTCTGTCAGGTTCCTCTGTCCATGGGATCTCCCACGCAAGAATACTAGAGTGGGTTGCCATTTCCTTCTCCAGGGGAATCTTCCTGACCCAGGGACTGAACTCGTATCTCTTATGTCTCCTTATTAGCAGGTGGGTTCTTTACCACTGAACCATATATGATCATGAAAACTGCATTCTAGAGCAATGTCTTCCGTCCACCCCAGTCTCTCTCTAACTGATCACTGCAGTGAACCTTCCCTGAGCCTTAAATTAAGACCCACATGACTGGAGATTAAGTGTTAGGATTATTCAATAGGAACTTCAAGATAATTAGTTGATCAAAACAAGAGGGCTTCTCGGATACTAAAGACTAGAGAAATAAAAATAACTTTAAGGACAGCACCAGCTTAGGGCCTTCCCTGGCAGTCCAGAGGTTAAGACTCCAAGCCTTGACTGCAGAGGGGCATGGGTTCAATCCCTGGTTGGGGAACTAAGACCCACAATCCGTGTGGTGTGGCCTCACCAAAATGGAAAAGTAAACCAAAAAAGAGGAAAAGAGCTATTCAGACAACAGGATCCAACACAGGACAGCAAAGGAAATCTCCAGGACAGCAGCTAGGCTTTAATCACAAGGGCAAAAGGTACAGACTGGAGCAGGCCAGGAGGCTCCAGAAAATGTTTTTTCCTAATATGGTGAACTGAGTGAACATCTGAGGTATATTAACATATGGAATAGATTTAACATTTGGTGGCAACTCTGGGGGCTGAATTAAAGTAAATAGAAACCTACACAAATAAAATAAAAGCAATTAATAAGAAAATATTTAAGAGGAAATAAAGTGTACAGGAAAGGGAAGTAATCCTATTCACAGTATATTAAATAGCTTAGCTGAGAAGAGCACTTACAAAGGCCTAATATATAAAGAGTTAACAACTATCTCTAAACAAAATTAAAATATACACATACTAAGAAGAGAAAACGGGAGGACAGGAGCACGTATGTGTGTGTTGGGGAGTGGTAGCAGTGTTAAAAAAAAAAATCCAAGTCCTCGTCATATTATTTCAAGACATAAGGACCAAATTAATAAAGTGTTCAAAGTACTGGCTGATGGCTAGAGGAAAACTGGCTAGATGAAAACTGGGAGAGGGAATAACAGTACTATTGTTTCCATAACAAGCCCTATAAAATCATTTGATTTTAAATTATGTGCGTATATCATTGTGATAAAGATTAAAACTAAAAGACTAAGAGAAAGAAAGGCATTAGCCATGGAGTGTAAGAAAAATAAGGTTAGATTTGTTTTTTAAAGCTATTCATAAAATTTAGTTTAAAATCATTTGGATTATTTACAACTAATGAAAACACTCTATATGTTGATGTGAATTTTATTCTCGGCTTCCAAAATAACTCTGTACAACACTTGAAGCACTAAGTTTCCAACTCTAACCTCACATCCAGCAATAGAATGATACTTGTCACTATGGATGAAAAGTATCTGGATATCAATCTATAAAAATAAATTGGATATAAATAAATCTCTTTCCAAAAAAATCACTTCATGAACAAAATTACTAAATACTATATATTACTAAAAGACATTCTTAAGCGTTCATAAACACAATATTGACTGCCATTCTAGTCTCTCAATGACTGTTCAGGAATGTACATTATTAGGTTAAATACCTGAATTAAACACACAAAATTATGTGGTAGTTTTAAGGATCCCATGTTTTTAACTACAATTCAAAATCTTTAGCAATTTTTTTCAAAGTTGATGAAAGGAAAAGAAATTCTGGGATGGCTATATTGTTCAGTATACTCATCCCTGTCAGCGCTTCACTCTTTACCCTCCACAAACATGTGGTTCTCCAAATCCTCTCTCCATCATTTATATATTCACCCAATCAGGCAATATTTGCTGAGTACAAAATACACTAGGTACTGAATCTATCTTGGTACTACTGGGAATGCAGCATCATGACTGACAATGAACATAACAATCACAAGTTATGAACTATGCAGAACAGCCCAACCCTGACAGAAGACCTCTTCATGTAAGATGATATGAGAAGGCCGATGTGAGGCAATTCGAGCTGGGACTTCAGGTATGAAGAATGAGCCAGATGTGGGAAAATTTGTAAACAGTCTTTCTAGGCTGACAGGAAAACAGGTTGACAGCAAAGGGATGACAGGATCCCGTCTGAATTTTATGATTACACTGGCTTCGATGTAAAACTAGGAAACTATGGGAAACTAGCAAGAGATGATGGCAGTTGAGTAGTGGCAGTGAGGATGCGCAGAAGTTGACAGACTGGACTAGATAACACAATAGGCAACAGACTCAAACTGGGGATAAGCGGATAGGTCAGATGGTGAAAGAGAGGAAGTGAGGATGTCTATCAATTTTGGGCTTTAGGAATTGTGTTGGAATAGCGATGCCATGTACTGTCACATGAAAGACTAGGAGAGGCCCAGCTTGATAGAAGAGTCCTTCTCACAATGCAATCTCTCTAGACCCTTTTACAAGTTATTAGGAAAACGCAAGACACCACAGCAGACCTTAGAAGCTTTTTTCTGCAAGGGGTAAGATGTTAACACAATCTAACTTTATGGAAATGAAACAGAAGAACTTCCTCTGTAACACCTCACAGTTTTGCTCCTAGTGCAGTCCAGCATCAAGGACTCCAACCACCATCAATTTTCCTGAACCTTGTTCACAAGATAGTGATAAACACGGGATTTCTCTAAAATAAAGAGAGCCTTGTATTAATATTAAATTCCTAATAAAAATGGGTGACAAGGGAAGGTCTTCATCTTTGAATAGATGGATCTTCTAACAGAAGGCTCCTGACTATCAGTAAATACCATAAAGCTGGTTTTGTCAGGTTTTGGGATCAGTAACCAACTATCTACCTCCAACCTCCAAGGGCTCTTTCTTAGTAGAAGAAAGGAAAAGAGGCTGAGTGGGTGGCCCAATTTAAACACAAATATCATGAAGCCCAAAAGGTAAAAACAGAAGCATAAACAAGCCCTGAAAAGAGAAGCCACGCTTTCTGGAAACGGTATGGAAAGAACTGTCATCAACAAAGATCCACTGTATAGCACAGACAACTCTACTCAATTTCCTGTAATAACCTAAATGGGATAGGAATCTGAAAAAGAATAGATATATGTATACATGAATACTGAATCACTTTGCTGTTCACTGGAAACTAACACAACATTATAAATCAACTATACTCCAATGTAATTTTTTTAAATGTAAGATATAATTTTAAAAAAATAAGTCCTATCTTAGCCTTCTCAGTACCACTATCAAACCACCAATTTTTAATTCATAAATAAAAATCTCTCCACCTCTGCAGCTGGCTAACAATGCAGTTTAAACTCTCAGCATTAAACTCTAGTACTCCAAAAACAGATTTTCTACAGCCACAGCAACGAAAATAATCACGTTCCTAACTCTTCCAGTGACCTATCATAAAATCAAGGGCCAAAATCCTTTCCTGTCTCTTGAGAAAACACCTGGCTATAGGCTAGTCACAATATTCCCAACTCTAAGGAACTTACACATCTTTCTGGAAGGCAACCCTGAATGCTGTCACTGTGAAGTTTCACTAACCAAGCACAAGGGCAAACAATGAACAAGAAAAAACAAACAACAGCTGTCCAGTTTGGTAAATGGCGAGGCCGTTAATGGTCAAGTGATGTCACCTCATTCTGCTCATCCCCCCCAAATCCAGGGTTCACTGGTGTATTTATCTCCTCTTTGTCACTGACACTCCATATGGAGTGTCAAACTGGAGATGATGAAGAAGAGTATCTTTGTAACTACTTAGGTGACTACATATAAGCAAACTAACCCAGTGGCTAACACTCCATGCTCCCAATGCAGGGGTGCGACTCCATGGACTGTAGCCCACTAGGCTCCTCTGTCCACGGGGATTCTCCAGGCAAGAATATGGGAGTGGGTTGCCACGCCCTCCTCCAAGGGATCTTCCCAACCCAGGGACGGAACCCAGGTCTCCAACCTTGCAGGCGGATTCTTCAGCGTCTGAGCCTCCAGGGAAGCCCCCCAATGCAGGTAGGTGGGTTCAGTCCCTGCTCAGGGATCTAGAGCCCACACACTGATCTAGAGCACACACACTGCAGCGAAGATCTGGTACAGCCAAATAAATTTTTTTTAAAACTGCTCTGTTTTTCTCCTTTACCTATAATAACAGTTGGTGAGGCATACTTGCAACAGGCTAGACCTACCATTCCACATTAATGCTACAGAGTTCACTGGTAAATTTAGCAAATTTCAATGAAGGCAAATTAGTGTCTTAATAAAAGAGAACAGTGCATCCCAGAAAGTACCAACTGTGAAATTCAATTTCCATTTACACAATGATATGTTACACTAAACCAGCTAACATCACATCAGAGTTAGTGTAATACTAATGAAAATTTAATATTAATACTATAAAACATGGAGGATAAAATCTTGAAGAGTCAACATCTTAGAGCACATTAGGGTTGGTGGGTAAGAAAAATGAGAAGTTCTGCAATCTTCAACTATTACATGCTTAATCATTCCACTAGCAAACACAATGACCTTTAAGTGCTAAATTCTTTAACAAACAATTATTGAGCACATACTATGAAATGAGTATGGTGGCAGGGCACTTCCAGGTCACCAAATATTCCCACACACTGCACTCCCACAGTACTCCCTTCTATAGTACTGTAGCACTTAAATATATTGTGTGTTATTTATAAGTTTAATTCGTAAAACATTTAGAAGTTATTATGCCCATTATCAAATAAACACAAAAAAAGAACCTTAAAATAGAATTCCTAATATTTTATTCCCACCTCCCATGGATAGTCCTACATACACTTTGAAGTATATACTGTGTATTTCAGTGGAAAGCATTGACCCAGGTTATAAGAGAGGGGGTCTCAGTCATCTCTATTCCTTCAATGTCTAAGTAGCCAATGCTCAGTAAAAATTTGCTGAATGTAGTAAAGAGACACTTCAAAATGTGAATCCACAACAAAATTTCCTGACATCGCCTAGCTGCTTAGTCTAATATAACTGCCAAATTCTACTCAAAGAAAAGGATTGGAAGAAATTTACCCACTGTATTGTATTACCAAAATTTAAAAGCTAAGGACAATTTTAATTTAGCCAATTCTTACCTTAAAAAAAAAAAAAAGCCTTATAATTCTATTTCCAGAATGATGCAAGGAAAGGAGGAGCATGAAAAAAGAACTAAAAAATTGGAGAAGATATTCTGAGTTCTGAAATGCTCTAAACTGCAACTCCTTCCATTTGTTTGTTTGTTTTTTTAATGCTATGCTCCAAGCATTTAGAATACATTTTTAGGAATACACAGCCACAAACTTAAGATGCAATAAAGAACTGAAGTAAAGAAATCCAGAACTTATCTGCTAAAATTTTCACTATCCATAAAGTATAGTAAGTATATTATACTTTAGATAATATATGCAATTTAACTAGAGTCAAGCCTTCAAGGGAAAGCTTGTGTTCTATTTAAGAAAGATAGAGATACGAGCCAAAAATAAAAGTTACCACTAATACATCTCCTTTGGAAAAAAAAAAAAAGGTTAAGGTACACTTCAAGGAAACTATTAATTTTTATTAAGCTGATATAAAGTGTAGCTAAAATAGTATCCAAAAGCAATCTTCTAATTTCGAGAGCTTATGAAATGTAAACAAGAAGTCACTAGACTGCCCTTTCACTCAGGTCCAGTAGGTGTTATCTGTCATTAACATAACACTGCATTTCCAAGGCCCCATTCAGCAAGATAAACAGCCAGTAACTCCATATTTGAAGGTGGCAATACGTACTTGACTTTTTTTTAATACCACCTAATTATGGTTAGGCATTATTTAGGGCTGGCTACTTTTAAGTAAAGCCAAGCAAGTAGGTATTTCAATAGTCTGTCAAGATAGCTTTTTACTTGTACAATGATTCATATAACACACATTGTGTATTTGTCCTATCACCCTCCCCATTCACCTTATACAATATAAGCAAGCAGCTAAGACTAACAGATATAAGTTTTAGTACCTATTTAGATAATTTACATGCCTCAAAAAAGTTCTCAAACTATTTTCTAGCTCTATCAAAAGCTTTATAAATTCCTTCTACAACCTTACTAAAAAAATTCTATATCTAAGTCTGACATTTAACAAACAGTATCACATTCAAAAGAACTACCCACTTTATTTATTTTTATTTATTTAAAAAGCTCATCTCTTTTCAATGTTATACAGTGGCAGCCTAGATGGGAGGGGAGTTTGGGGGAGAATGGATATAGGCAAATGTATGGCTGAGTCTTTTCCCTGTTCACCGGAAGCTATCACAACATTGCTAATTGGCTATACCACAATACAAAATAAAAGGTTGTTTTTTTAAAAAGCTCCTGGTTTACATTTAGAAATGCTGTTTTGTCAACTTGCTTCTCTTTCTTGCCTTAATCTTCCTCTGCAGCAAAAATGATAAAACATAAATTCATTCAAACAAGTTAAATAAGATTTTAACAAATATTTTGCTACCTCTTCAAAGATAGGTTTTAAAATTCAACAAGCAGACAACTAACTAACAAACTGAACAAAGACCTTCAGTCAAATCAGTTTAAAATACACCAATTGTTAATTTCCTTTATATAAGGGAGAATCTTATTTTATATGTGGCTAGAGTTAGATAAAAGCTTAATTTCAGAATTCCTTAATGTCAGCTAAATCACCCTCAAACTTAAACTAAACACCTCTAAACCTTGAAGTTGTATATCAGTTTGACTGAAGTCCTCTTCCATGCCATGTAAGCCATTGCCTAATTGAGGCCAGACCTGTCAGGCTCAACAGCATCCCGGAAATGACTAGCCTACTAGAGCTGGAAACACATCAAGAATTTGGACTATTTCTCATATTGAAGCAAGGAAAAAGTTCAAGCAACACTGCCCATAAGAACAATCAGTATACTGTTCCACAGGGTGAAAAAAGACCTAAAAGGCGTATTTTTGTTACTCTGGTCATTTCACAAGGATATATCAAAATTCTGTATGTAATTTCAGGTGATGGCCCAATGAACTTACCCCTTTCCTTCCAACATACGAATAAGAGTTTGCTACTAAATTCTCATACTGAATGCCTGTTTTGTAATCTAGTTCTTTTCTTCAGCTACTAATACCATCACCTGGAGCATGGCTGGTTTCTTGACTTAGAAACCTGTTAACAATAAATGCCTAACACCTAAGCTGCTTAATTTTTTTTTTTTTTTACTTTTCACCAAGAAATACAAGCACAAGCGCGTGTGCGCGCGTGCACACACACACACACACACGCTCAAATCCCAGTCATGAAAAATTAAGTCACATTCCGGCCATAAACTGAGCAATAGACACTTCCAGTTAGCGTGTGCTTTAGTGATCATGGACAGTGGTATCAGATTAAGTGGTAGGGGGTTGGCGCTGTTAACAACACACTGCATCAGAGCCGATAAGTAGCAGGCTAGAACTGGCAGCAAGAAGGCCGGTCTCTAAAGGGAGCTATAACACAGTATCAGAATGCTGGATTTCCGAATGCCATTTTATGGGCAGAGAGGGGAGGCGAACTGGGGATCAAGTGCAATGAAAGGTTCTGACCAATGTCTGAGGCGATGAAACCGAAGACAAGGTCTTGTGGCAACACCAGCTGTCCAGTCTCATCTCACCTCAAACACAACTCAATTGCAGGTCGTTCTCATCAAAGTCAGCCGCTCAAAGGGTGAGGGGGTGACAGGTAGTGGGTGGTGACAGCCCCCCAAGAGACTGGCAAAAAGCCCTTGGAAACGGCAGAGACAGCACACAACTGGAAGGGGCTTCTGCAAGCGAACAGAGAGCATTGCAGCCGCCTTCTCCCTGCCTTCCAGCCAGGGCTGTTAGGTACGAGGTTAGGATGTTGCTGGAGGGTTTATGAACGAGTGATAGGAGAAAATGGCAGTAAAGGAAGGGGTGGGGGCTGCAAAGGGCTGGTGCCACCCAAGGAAAAGGGGAGGAGGACTTCCCTGGACATATCCAGGAGAACAACGCCACCAGAGAGCACGGTCAGCGCCCTGTCAGCGCCTGACACCCCTCTCTCTGGGAAAGCTTCGCCCCCGTCCACCCGATCCTAATCCCCAAACACTGCTCCCACCCGACCCTGCTCCCCCGCAAAAATCCCCATCGTGGCCTCCTTTCCCTTCCGCCTCAGGCGCCCCACGCCCTCAAGCTCCCCTCCCCTTCCCCGGTCACCCACCCTCCGGGCGGCCCGTCGCCGGCCTCCCCGGCAGCTCGCCCAGACCCCTCCCCCCCTCACCTCTCCTCAGCGCCTCCTCGTAGCTGAGGAATCCGATCCGTGACTCCTTGGCGCCCATGCTCCCTTCATCCCCTCGGCCGGGGGTCGGAGCCCGCTCTTGCCCCCACCCCCCTCCCGCCTTCTCCTCGGCGTCCCTGACTGACGGTGTCGGCGTCCCCCGGTCCCCACCTCCCCCAACACTAACAAGTGCGGCTTCTGCCCCGGCGGCTCCTCCCGGGCGCCGCCACCGCCTCCATGCCGAATCACGTGACCCGCTCCCACCCCGCCCCCTTCCCCTCCCTCTTACTCCGCCCTTCTCCTCTCTCCTCCCCTCCCTTCCCTTCCCTCCTCACGCCCTCTTCCCGCCCCCTCCCTCCCGCCTGCCCCGCCGAGGGTCACCTGACCCGAGGCCGGGGATTGTTCCGGGTAATGGCCGCCAGGGGCCACCCACTCCGCCCCGCCTCACGCTTGGCGCGCGCAGGGGCGTAGGGGCGGGGCCAGACCCTGCGCGTAACGCATCATCACCACCTTCAGGCCAATCCGAAGCGGCGAGGCCCGGGGGCCTCCGCCCGCCTGAGGGGTGGTGACTTCCGGGGCGCTTGAGGCCGTCCTCCCGCCCACAAGTTCTGGCACTCGCTGGGCGGGGTCGTAACCCTTGACGGTTGGTCTGACTGTGGCCCAGAGCCGTCTGGAATGAGAAATGGAATCTTTGGGAACTGGGGTCCGAGGGGTGCGGTTCGTGAGAGATGGGAACGGGCAGAAGAGGCATTCCTGACGTTAAGGACATTTTTGATTAGGAAGGAAGTTGTGAAAGGAAAGGAGACTCAAGGGTTTCACTAGAGAATTCTCTATCCTAGTGGAGTGATTCTTAAGGAAAGTTAACCTGGTGACAAAATTTAGAACATCTTCCTTTCCCCTTTAATCCCATCCCCCCACCCTTTGACGCTGGGTTTTCTTTCACTTAACGCAGAGCCAATTTGCCTCTGGGCGCATCTCCTGCTCTGCGCCTGCCTCTGGTACAGACAGCCCTTGGAAGCTGTTGTGCAAAAGCTTAGCTTATCTGCAAGAGTTGCTCCCCACCAGAAATGTGAGCGTTACAAGACTGATTAGAGATTTCCTTGCGCTTTTCTTAAATTGTGTTAAAATATGAACTTGCCATGCTAATCATTTTTAAATATCTCAAGAGCAGAATCACACAATATTTCCCTTTTTGTGATGGGTTTATTTAATTCAGCATAGTGTCCTCAAGATCTGTCCATGTTGCAGCACAGTATCAGTTTCCCAGATATACCATGTGATCCAGCACTTCCGGTTGTGACTATATACCCAAAAGAATTGAAAACCCGGACGGGAACAGATACTTACATCTCTGTCTTTATAGGACATTATTCAAAGTAACCAAAAGGTAGAAGCAATGAAGTGTCTCATCAACTGGACAGATGAATAAGTAAATGTATATCCCTACAATGGAATAAATTCAGTTCGTTGCTTTTTTTAATTCAGTTTGTCTGGATAGGGAAACACATTTGTTTAAAAAATAATCATTTGGATTAGATTAGATTCAAGGTGATACTTACGTAATTCAGGGACAGCAAAAGGGTTTTAGTTCCTAAAGTCAACAGATTATAATATGCCCTGCTAGAGAGAGAAGGTAATAACTCTACTCATTTTTCCTGGCAGACCAGATCAGCAGCCTAGCATTAGTCACAGTGCTGCCGTTTCCAGTTCACTGTGAGGTAGTTAATTTTAAGGTCTCAGATTAGTTTCACTACTAAAAGGCCATGAATAAGGGGGTTGGGAATGTACTTCAAAGCCTTTAATTTCCAGGTGATTAGTTCGGCTCAAACGCAGGTTTCCAGACAAAACAACTCAGTCATCTTCAGCCTGCAGTAGATTATCATTATTAATGGGAAGTGACTCTTAAGAAAGGGCTCAGCTGTGGGAGAAAAGACCCTCAAGAGTTTAATTACAACATACCTTGGCTTTATTACTGTCCTAAATAATCAGTACCTAAAGGCGACCTTGCTGTAGAAAGGACAGCCCTGGGTGATTATCTACCCACTTGATTTACAGTAGAACTGGAAGCAAATTGTTTTATCTCTTTTTAGTACTTGCCCCACTTGAAAGGTGGGATTGGATTGGAATTAATCTATCTCATGAAATAGTAAATTATTATAAAATACTCAGGAAAGAATAGACTATAAACTACATAATGAAAGATTTACAGCAGTACTAATACACAGGAACTTTTAAGATTTCTTCCTTGGGTTTAGGCCCAGATTCCCCTACGGTCATAAAAATTTTCAGTTTATCACGGGGTTTACCATGGATTAGAAAGTTATGACCAACCTAGATAGCATATTAAAAAGCAGAGACATTACTTTGCCAACAAAGGTCCATCTAGTCAAGGCTATGGTTTTTCCAGTGGTCACGTATGGATGTGAGAGTTGGACTGTGAAGAAAGCTGAGCACTGAAGAATTGATGCTTTTGAACTGTGGTGTAGAGGAAGACTCTTGAGAGTCCCTTGGACTGCAAGGAGATCCAGCCAGTCCATCCTAAAGGAGATTAGTCCTGGGTGTTCATTGGAAGGACTGATGCTGAAGCTGAAACTCCAATACTTTGGCCACCTCATGAGAAGAGTTGACTCATTGGAAAAGACCCTGATGCTGGGAGGGACTGGGGGCAGGAGGAGAAGGGGACAACAGAGGGTGAGATGACTGGATGGCATCACCGACTTGATGGACATGAGTTTGAGTAAACTCCGGGAGTTGGTGATAGACAGGGAGGCCTGGCATGCTGCGATTCGTGGGGTCGCAAAGAGTTGGACGACTGAACAACTCAACTGAACTGAATTGAACTGAGGTAGTATTCAAAATTATGGGTTGAGATAGAAAACTAGGAAATACTATTTCTCTGTTGTTTAAGGTCAATTAAACATATTGTTGAAGGCAGTGGAGCAGATAGTTACGTCTGATGGGAATTTTAAATGTTAAGCTGGGATTAAAACCTGCCTTTTGGTTTGTATTAGGCTTCCCTGGTGGCTCAGACGGTATAGCGTCTGCCTACAATGTGGGAGACCCGGTTGCAATCCCTGGGTTGGGAAGATCCCCTGGAGAAGGCAATGGCAACCCACTCCAGTATCCTTGCTTGGAAAATCCCATGGACAGAGGAGCCTGGTAGGCTACAGTCCATGGGGTTGCAAAGAGTTGGACATGACTGAGCAACTTCACTTTCTTTTCTTTCTTTGGTTTGTATTACACTGTCTCAGGCAGTCAGATGTTAAACAAAACCTCTATTATAACTTGAAATTGATATAGCACTTAAGTTTGATCGTGTAGAAAATCTAAAGTCTACCAGACATGGTGAAAAGAATTCTATTCATCATTTAGTTTGTTCAGTTTTGTTATTTTTCACTTAATCCACTGAAGAGTTGGCCAGCCCCCTGACTTTAAGCATTAGGTGGTGCTTGAGGAACCATTGCTTTACCTATGATTATATGTCTGTGAAAGAGTTAACCAAAGGAAGATACATGGGAGATTGGTATGTAATTTATTCTTCCAGTTGGGAAATCTAAATGACAGTGTTCCTCAGATTATACTCCCAGAAAATTGGCACAGGAATAGGGCAGAGTCATTCTTGTAATTGCCAAAGGAGTGTAAGTCACAGACAAGGAGGTCAGTATAATAAAGGGTGGAGCAGTACCTGACTTACGTTTAACTGGATTACCACAAAGTGAGTCCCACACTGTCTGAAATATGACAGCACAGTAAAAAAAATTGATTTTCCAGAATTAGGGACTTAGACTTCCCTGGTGGTCCAAGGGCCCTGGGTTGAATCCCTGGTCAAGGAACCTGATCCCATATGCTGCAGCTAAGACTTTGTGCAGACAAATTAAATAAAAATTTTAAAATTAAAAGAATTAGGGACTTGTTACCTGTGGTGGCACAGTAGGAGATTGTGATTGTGTGTGTGTGTGTGTGTGTGTGTGTGTGTGTATTTTGGGGGGGCTCCTCCTCACAGCTTGCAACATCTTAGTTCCCTGGGGTTACAGCTGAAAGTGCCAAATCCTAACCACTGGCCAGCCAGGGAATTTCCTACTTGTATTATACTTCTATTTAAAGCAGTTAACCTTTAAAAAACTTTTTTTCCTGGCCACATGCTTCCGGGTCTGGAGGATCTTAGTTTCCCCAGCAACCAGGGATCAAACCTGTGACCCCTGCATTAGGAGCCCCGAGTCTTAACTATTGGACCGCCAGAGAAGCCCCTAAGCTATTTTCAATGAAAGTACTATCAGTCATTGTAAAAAAAGAATTCCATCAGTGCAAAAGTATATCTAAAGCAAAAGGTCACATTCCCTGTTTCACAGGAGAAGTAAGTGTGTAATCTTTCCAGTTTTCTGTGACTATACCCACCATATTTTTCATGCATATAACATTTGCATCTACACTCCCTTTATTTTTACACATATTATTCATAGTCTACATACTGATCTGAAGTTTCTTTTTGCACTCAATTGAATATTCCAGGCTGCTTTTTCACCTCAGAATGCAGCTCTATCTTAATCTTTTTAAAGATGCTAATTTTGTGTATTTAATGTATAATTAACCAATTACCTATTGATGAACATTAGATTGTTTCAAGTGTTTCTATTACAAGTACTGTTGCAATAAACACCCTAGTAAATATATACCTTTTTACATGTGTCAGTGTATCTGTAGATGGAGTTCCCAGAAATGCAATGGCAGAGTATGAGTATGAACCTTTTAAGTTTTAATTGTTGTTTTTCAGTCACTCAGAAATGGCAGACTCTTTGTGATCCCATGGACTGCAGCATGCCAGGCTGCCCTGTCCCTCACCATCTTCCAAAGTTTTCCCAAGTTCATGTCCATTGCATCAGTGATTCCCATCCAGCCATCTCATCCTCTGACGCCCTCTCCTCTTTCTGCCCTTAATCTTTCCCAGCATCAGGGACTTTTCCAATGAGTTGGCTGTCTGCATCAGGTGACCAAAATACTGGAGCTTCAGCATCAGTCCTTCCAATGAATGTTCAGGGTTGATTTCCTTTTAAGATTGACTGGTTTGATCTCCTTGCTGTCCAGGGGACTCTCAGGTGTCTTTTCCAGCACCACAATTCGAAGGCATCAATTCTTTGGTGCTCTGCCTTCTTGATGGTCCTGCTCTCAAAACCAGACGTGACCACTGGGAAGACCCTAGCCTTGACTATATGGACCTTTGTCGGTAGAGTAACGTCTCTGGTTTTCAACACGCTGCCTAGATTTGTCATAGTTTTCCTGCCAAGAAGCAATCATCTGATTTCATGGCTACAGTCACCAGATGCAGTGGTTTTAGAGTCCAAGAAGAGGAAATCTGTCACTACTTCCAGCTTTTCCCCCTCTATTTGCCATGAAGTAATGGGGCCAGATGCCATGATCTTAGTTTTTTAATATATAGTTTTAATCCAGCTTTCTCACTCTCCTCTTTCACCCTTATCAAGAGATTCTTTAGTTCCTCTTCCCTTCCTGCCATTAGAGTGATATCATCCACATATTTGAGGTTGTTGATGTTTTTCCTGCCTATCTTGATTCCAGCTTGTAACTCATCCAGCCAGGAATTTCTCATGATGTGCTCAGTATATAGGTTAAATAAACAGGGTGACAACAGACAGCCCTGTCGTACTCCTTTCCCAATCCTGAACCAATTAATTGTTCCATACAGGGATCTAAATGTTGCTTCTTGACTGGATACAGGTTTCTCAGGAGACAGGTAAGATGGTCTGATATTCCCATCTTTTTAAGAGTTGGCTATAAGAGTTTCCACAGTTTGTTATGATCCACGCAGTCAAAGGCTTTAGCACAGTCGATGAAACAGAGGTAGATGTTTTCTAGAATTCCCTGGCTTTCTCTATAATCCAGTGAATTTAGATCTCTGGTTCCTCTGCCTTTTCTAAACCCAGCTTGGACATCTGGAAGTTCTTGGTTCACATAATGCTGAAGCCTAGCATGCAAGATTTTAAGTATGACCTTAGTAGCATAGGAGGTGAGTGCAATTGTCCAATGGTTTGAACATTCTTTAGTGCTACCCTTCTTGGGGGTTGGGATAAGGATTGATGCTGTCCAGTCCTTGGTCACTGAGCTGGGTCTTCCAGATTTGCTGACATAATGAGTGCAACACTTTGAAAGTGTCATCTTTTAGGGTTTTGAATAGCTCAACTGGAATTCCATTACATCCAAAAACTTTGTTCACAGCAGTGGGCCTTGTTCCTAAGGCCCACTTAACTTCCCACTCCAGAATGTCTGGCTCTGGGTGATTGACCACATCATCGTAGTTATCCAGTTCATTAAGATCTTTTTGGTACAGTTCCATGTATTCTTTCCATCTGTCCTTGATTTCTTCATCTACTAGGTCTCTACCGTTTATGTCCTTTATTGTGCCCATCTTTGGGCAAAATGGTCCCTTGATTTCCAGTTTTCCTAAAGAGAACTCTAGTCTTTTCCTTTCTGTTGTTTTCCTCTATTTTTTATGCATTGTTCATTGAAGAAGGCCGCCTTATCTCTCCTTGCTATTCTTTAAGTTTTAATAGATGTTGCCAGGTTGCCTGCCTAAAAAGTTAGATCAAGCAGATGAGGCAAGCCAAGAAATGGGACAGGAAGGCCCAAGAGGCAGCTGGTCAGGTCCTAGCTCATCTGTGCCCCAGACACCCTGTCCTTTGTACACCCACTTCTTCATACATTCTCTCCCTAAATGCATATCCTTCAGATGCAAACAGGAAGAGATTCAAACTGAAACTCAACTCTTCCAAAATGACCCATCAGCAGGTACTGTAGGATTCCACTCCAGTGGGGATCCTGGGGTTGACAACTCATGGACCAAAGTGGACATCAGTGTCAGGGGCTGTGGGAGGGAATAGGGAGTTAGATTTTCATGGTTGTGGAATTTTGGTCTTATGAGACACAAACTTGGGATGGTGGTAATGGCTCCATGAGAAGGAGAGTATATCTGATTCTTCAGAAATATGCACTTAAACTGGTGATGATGGTAAAGGGTAGGTGAAAGTGAAAGTCGCTTAGTCGTGTCCAACTCTTTGCAACCCTGTGGACTATACAGTCCATGGAATTCTCCAGGCCAGAATACTAGAGTCTGTAGCTTTTCCCTTTTCCAGGGGATCTTCCCAACCCAGGGATCAAAGCCAGGTCTTCCACATTGCAGGTGGATTCTTTACCAGCTGAACCGCAAGGGAAGCCCCCGAAGGGTAGGTGGCATGTATATTATTTCACTTAAATTCTTAAAATGATAAAAGGTTGGATCAATTTACATTACAATTTAAAAAACAAAAACTAAAAAAAAAATTATGTTCTAATCAAGATTATCTGAGAAAGCCAATTTCCCCTCATCCTTTTAACATTGATATCAGTTTAAGCTGATTTTTGTTATCATTTACCTATTACAAAGCCAGGGAACAAAGAATTGAATCGCTGCTTTTCTAGACATGAAATTCACTTTCATTTTAAACCTGGACAAAATATTTGAAGATGACTAAAGACATATCATTCATTAGTTAGCAGTTAGAGATGTTTCTCTTTCCTATTTACCGTTCTTAAAAAGATGCCTGAAATTGGCAAGATTTCCACAGGGCCTTCCCCTAAGGGCTTCCAACTCATCAGATATCTGAGCTGAAACTAAGAATGGGAAAGAAAATGTTCAGAGTGAGAACCTTTAACTTAGACCTACTTTAGAAGTTCTCTTTTCAGTCTTAACCACAATCCATGCTCGGCAAACATTTCATGTTACTCACTGAGCCTGTATAAGTGTTTACACTTTATAGTGCTCCTCTATTGTTTTCCTCCAATCCAACTGCGATGAAGTTGTACTTGCATCTTTTTTAAAATTAATAATTTATATCTGTTAGGAAATAGGTCTCATGCAAGGACCACCATGCAAGGTCTCATGCAAGGTCTCACGCACGGTTGCTTTTTCTTGATAGCTACTGAAAAATCAAGCAGCTTCTTTGTAGTCTTTCTGATCTTCTTATTCTATATATTGTGGCAACTCCATTTTACTCTTAGGCCTGCCTTTTCCAGCAAAATAGAAACTACAAGTTTGAGATTAAGTCCATTAATTGAATTCCATTCAGCAATGAAAACAGAATAATACAGAATCCAGCTCTGAACAGATAGGATATACCTTACTTCAATTTCTAGGTTCTAAATAGCTTTGTCAAGTCATCCAAAGTCCAGCTTATCAGTCTAATATGCTTTCTTAGATATCTGAGAAATACCTAATGCACCTCTGACCTTTGATTTCTTCATCTAGTAGATGAGCGATTTAAACTCAATCAGGCTTTTTTCCAGATCTTAAATTCTATTATCTTATTAGCTCTTGAAATATACAATCTCTTGCCAGCTCAGATCTGTTTTTATTTTTAGTTCAGGCTGTGTTTTTTTTATTTTCTCACCTGGCTAATTAACACAATGCTTCTATTCTATTTCCCACCTTTTAGTGAACTCCCAGTCTGCTGTTTGTCTAATTGTCTGACATCTCTTAGGGTTTCCTTTCCATCAGTAACTGTTATTTTGATGGGGAAGCTATGCATTTTTGGAACAGGCACAAGGGGGAAGTCTCTGTACCTTCTGCTCAACTTTCCTGTGAACCTAAAACTGCTTAAAAAAATAAAATCTAATGATCAAAAGTTCTGGTACAGAGGGACTTCCCTGGTGGTCCAGGGGCTCAGACACCACACTCCCAATGCAAGGGGCCCAGGTTCAATCCCTGGTCAGGGTACTTGATACCACATGCCACAACTAAAGAGTTTGCATACCCGAACTAAAGATCCTGCATGCTGCAACTAAAGATTACACATGCCGTGATGAAGATTAAAGATTCCAAGTGCCACGACTAAGACCTGGTGCAGCCAAATATATAAATAAATAAATATATCTTTAAAAAATTCTGATACAGGGATGTGCCTGTCTACATTTAGGTATTTAATGGCTAATAATTGTGATAGAGGATTTCCCTGGTGGCTCAGTGGTAAACAATCCACCTGCCAAGCAGGAGATGCAGGTTTGGTCCCTAGGTCAGGAAGATCCCCTGGAGAAGAAAATGGCAGTCCACTCCACTATTCTTGCCTTGGAATTTCCATGGCCAGAGGGGCCTGGTGGGCTACAGTCTATGGGGTTGTAAAGAGTTGGACATGACTTAGCAACTGAGCACGCACACATACAATTGTGGTTTAATTTGAAAACTCATAGGGATTCACAGTGGAAATGAGGATGGAGTAAATCACTGCAGTCTTAAAAGGAATTAGGAGGTGAAGCTAGCTAACCAGTATGTGAGTTGTGATTGTAGGTTTAGATAAGATCTTTGCTTGGTGTTACTGATCCAACAATTAATATCGTTAAAAACAAGTCCCAATATTTTCTTCCAAAAGGGTTGGAAAGTTATACAATAGTATTTGGTCAAAAGTTTTTTGGCAATTGTGTTTAATTACTGCCCCCCCCACCCCCACCCCATGGCAGGAGGCAGAATCAAATCTGGATTTCTTTGAAAGAGGAAGGAAATTCGTATAGAAAAACAGGAAGTTGACAAGTCCCTCACTGTTGCCTAGCTAACATTTTCCCACCGCCCCATCATTTGATATGAATGTTGCTAATAATTCATTTTCACATTAAACATTTTTCTTGTGCAAGGGACTGTGCTAAATCTTAAGGAATCAAAGTTGAATATTTTCAAGTCACTTTGATCAGGATAAATATAGTATGTTAGGGGAACTGAAAGTAGGGAGAGGCATTAGTCCAAACTGAAAGAGTGGGGAGGGAGGGAAGTCTTGGTGTGTGGGAGTCTTGAAGGATAAGTAAGAAATCAGCCATTCATTCACTCATTCAACAAATTTAAAGTGCCTGCTCTATGGCAGGCACTGTCCTAGGCATTGAAGACACTTAATTGCACATTGAAGACATTTAATTAAAGTTCCAGCTATTATGAGATTTCCATTGTAGTGGGAAAAGAAAGACAATAAACAAAATAAGCAAAATGACAACCAGTTGGTAACAAGCTCTATGGCCAAAAGGGGAGACAGAAAGTCTTGAGAGGAAGGATGCAATTTAAAATAGAATGAGGGCCTTCCATATGGTCCAGGGGTTAAGAATCCACCTGCTAATGCAGGGGACACGGTTGGATCTCTGGTCGAGGTAGATCCCACATGTCACAGAGCAACTAAGCCCTTGCAGAACTACTGAACTGGTGCTCTAGAGCATGTGAGCCTCAGCTGCTGCACCCACGTGCTGCAGCTACTGAAGCCACACACTCTAAAGCCAGTGCTCCCCAACAAGAGGAGACACTGTAATGAAGGTGACACGCCCTTGAACCATAACTAGACAAAGCCCTCAAGTAGCAACAAAGACCCAGCACACTCATAAGTAAATAGAATTGAATGGCCAGGGACTTCCCTGGCAGTCCAGTGGGTGGACATTTGAATGCAGAGAGTGCATCGCTGGTCGGTAGCTAAGATCCCACCTTGTGGCCAAAAAGCCAAAACATAAAACAGAAGCAATATTGTAACAAATGCAATAAAGACTTCTAAAATGGTCTACATCAAAAAAAAAAAAAAAAGAAAAATAGAATGGTCAGAGAGAAACAAAAAGGTGATAATTGAGCCAAAATCTGAAGGAGATGACAGAGTAAATCTCATGGATATCCAAGGGAAAATTGTTCTAGACACTCAGGCAAGAGCACCCTGGCAGGTGTGAGGACCAGCAAGGAGCAAGTGTGACAGTGACAGTGAGGGAAATGGATAGAGGCAGATCATGCTTAAAGATTTCAGCTCTTATTCTTTGCAAAAGGGAATGCTGGGACTTCCCTGGTGGTCCAGTGGAGAAGACTTTGCATTCCTACTACAAGGCACACGGGTTCAATGCCTGATCAGAGAACTGAGATCCCACATGCAGTGTGGTGAGGCAAGAAAAAGATGCTATTGCTGCTTTTTCAATGAAGAAGAGGTTTGGCATATTTTCTTTTTCCTTTTTTGTCCATGTTGCACATCTTGTGGGATCTTAGTTCCCTGACCAGGGATCAAACCTGGGCCCAGCAGTAAAAGTGCCAAGTTGTAACCACTGGACTGCCAGGGAAGTCTTAGGCATGCTTTTTTTCTTCTCTTTATTGCTCTGGCTCTTCATTGCTGCTCACAGGCTTTCTCTAGTTGCAGTAAATGGGGACTACTCTTCCGTGTGATTCACCGGCTTCTCATTGCAGTAGTTTCTGTTGCAGAGAATAGGCTCTAGGTGCACAGGCTTCAGTAGCTGCAGCACTTGGGCTCAGTAATTGGGGCACACAGGCTTAGCTGCTCTACAACATGTGGAATCCTCCTGGACTAGGGATTGAACCTGTGTCCCCTGCACGGGCAGGCAGAGTCTCACCTGCTGGACCACCAGGGACATTCCAAGCATGCATTTTTAAAGGATCTCTTTGACTGATGTGTTGAAAATGGGCTTGGGTGAGAGAAGAGATGAAAGGGTAAACACAAGGAGACCAGTTAAGAGGTAATTACAGGTATCCAGGCAGTGAGGTTGAAGGGTGAGATGTTGGGCCCAAGATAGTATTTTGAAGGAAGAGCCAAGAGGATTTATTGATAGATGGGATTGGGATGTCTGAGATAATATTCAAGGGTGACTCCCAAGTTGTTGGCCTTAGTAACTGGAAGGATAGAATTGCCGTTCACCGAGATGAGAAAGAGAGTAGGAGAACAGGTTTGTGGGGCAAGATCAGGAGCTCAGCTTTGGTCCTGTGATGTTTGAGCTGCCTGTTGGAACCCCAAGTGAAAAGAGAGTGAAATATCTGTCTGACATTAGAAAGAGTCCAGGCTGGAGATATAAACTGAGGAGTCATTAGAGATTGATAGCCTATAAAGACTCAAGACTGGATGAGATCTCCAAGAACATGTTCCCCTCCCAGAGGGCTTCCAGCATTAAAAGTTCAGAGGTGGGGAACAAGCAAGAAGACTAAGAAAGTGAAGCCAGGGAGGTAGGGAAGCAAACAAAGGGAGAGGGGACTTCCCTGGTGGTCCAATGGCTAAGACTCTGCCTTCCCAATGCAGGGGGCTAGGGTTCGATCCCTGATCAGGGAACTAGATCTCACATGCCACAACTAAAAGATAGCACATGCTGAAATGAAGATCGAAGATTCCGAGTGCCACAACTAAGACCTGGTGCAGCCAAATAAATAAATATTTTAAAATAAATAAAGGGAGAGGCATGCCAAGAACTCCAAAGTGAAACTCCCAAGAAGCTCTGCTTCATCAGAAATGCCTTTTGTACCAACAAAATCATCCCTAGCTACTAAAACAACTGAAAAATCAAAATCCATTATTAACCAGCAAGATAACATTCTCACTTCTAACACTTGGTAAGAACTATAAGTGTTTGAGGAGTGCTTTCAAGTAGGTTTTTTTTTGGGGGGGGGGAGCCATGCCACTCAGCTTGTGGGATGTGGGGTCTTAGTTCCCTGACCAGGGATCGAACCCCTGCCCCCTGCTGTGGAAACAGAGAGTCCTAACCACTAGACTGCCAAGGAAGTTCTGGAAATTATTTCTTAATGAGTAGAGTTTGGGAGTAATATGTTATAAATGTTTAGGAGCTTAGTTGGGTTTTGTTACATATCTATTTTTCTGTGATCTCTTTGAGTTGTCAATGGGCAATATTGGACAGGAGGTTCTGGGGACAACAGACACCCTTAAAATTTGATCTAAAAGAATGAATTGGGCTAAAGTATAATAATTAGTGGTTGAAAGTAGATCTCTACCAATGTATGAACATTAGCCTGGATATAACTTAGAAGAGATTGCTGAGGCCCATATTTTTGTGTACATTAGTAAATAATACTGATATGCCAATTAATTCATACAAAAATCTAAGAGCTGCTGCTAAGTCACGTCAGTCGTTGAATGACTCTGTGCGACCCCGTAGATGGCAGCCCACCAGGCTCCCGTCCCTGGGATTCTCCAGGCAAGAATACTGGAGTGGGTTGCCATTTCCTTCTCCAGTGCATGAAAGTGAAGAGTGAAAGTGAAGTCGCTCAGTCGTGTCCGACTCTTAGTGACCCCATGGACTGTAGCTTACCAGGCTCCTCTGTCCATGGGATTTCCCAGGCAAGACTACTGGAGTGGGGTGCCATTGCCTTCTCTGAAAATCTAAGAGAGTAGCCAATAAATACAAAAATTGTTCCCTGAAAATCCATAGGGAAATGGTTCAAATTTCCCTCCCATATTGCAATATACTCAGACATACTCTCTTAATTAGTACTCAGATCATGCCCTGTACTCTAGGGCAACCCTCCAAAAAGGGTGCTAAATTAACCCAAATCTTCTAGTTTCAGCAGATATGTAATGAAAACAAAGGTAGGTAGAGTTAAATTCTAGTTAGTGGGCCTCTGTGTGCATTTATTAACTCTGTTCAACTTAGCATTGTACAAACACTAATATAAGGACTTTTTCTATCCTCAGTACTCCATCCCTCATTGATCTTAAACACACTTTCATTCTTCTGGAACACTAGAGTGCTGATTGGAATTACATTCTGGTACATATGTCTGTTTACACAAGTGAGTATCCCTGTGCTACTATGTGTGATTTTGGTTATCACTGCTTCACAAGAAATGACCCCCCAAAACTTAGTGGTGTAAAACAAGACAACATTTATTTTGTTCATGAATCTGCAATTTGGGCAAGGTTCAGTGGGGATAACTAACCTCTGTTCCATTTAGTGTCAGCTGCAGTGGCTTGAAAGCTAGGAAGTAGGAATCCTCTGAGGGTTTGATCACTCACATGCTGGCGGTTGATGCTGGTTGTTGGCTGAGACCAGAGCTGGAACTGTCAGTTGGAACGATTACACGTGTAATGTGTTTCCTCTTTCCTCACAATGCTGTGGCTAGGTTCCAAAGGTGAGCAGAGACACAGAGAGAGAGACAAAAAGGGAATCACCCTAAGCTATATCGCCTTTCATGATGTAGCCTAAAACATAATGCAGTGTTAAATCTTTTTTTTTTTTTTTTTGGCTGTGCTAGGTCTTCATTGCTTTGTATGGGTTTTCTGTAGCTGCAGTGATGGAGAGTTACTCTTCATTGCGGTGCGCAGTCTTCTCATTGCGGTGGCTTCTCTTGTTGCCAAATTCAGTCTCTAGGTATGAGGGCTTCAGTAGTTGCAGCTCAAGGGCTCTAGAGTGCACGCTCAGTAGTTGGGGTGCACAGACGGCTGTTGCACATCATGTGGGGCCTTCCCAGACCAGGAATTGAACCAGTGTCCCCTGCATTGGCAGGCGGATTTCTTAAACACTAGACCATCAGGGGAGTCCCACAGTGTCACTTCTGCTGCATTCGCATCACTGAGGCAGTCACAGTTTTGGCCAGGTTTAAAGGGAGGGGAAACAGTCTCCGGAAATATTGCAGTGCCCCAGTGTGCCTTCTGGCCGAACAATTTCCCTCCTTCCTATATTGCAGTGTATCTTTAGTCCTTTCTCCAAAAGCACCATTATGACATCAGGGTCAGCCTTGGAGTCTGGAATTGCATCATATAGGTCAGATCCAGGTGTGAATGAGGCTCCCTGATGTATTTCCCTAATGCAGTATCTTCTGACTTGATCACCTGTTCTTTGTAAATATACACTGAAGTTATTTAGGGAAAAGGGACCATGATACATGACACTTACTTTTAATTGGTTCAAGAAGGACTTCCCTGGTGGCGCATTGGATAGAAGTCTGCCTGCCAATTCCGGGTACACAGTTTCAAACCCTGGTCCAGGAAGATTCTACGTGCTCTGGGGCAATTAGCCCGTGCACCACAACTACTGAAGCCCACGCTCTAGAGCCCTTGCTCTTCAACAAGAGAAGCCACCACAATGAGAAGCCAGCACATCACAGTGAAGCCCCACTGTCTGTGACTAGAGAAAGCCCATGAGCAGCAAAGAAGACTCCATGCAATTAAAAAAAAAAGTCCAGGATAAAACTATTTTTATACATACAACATTTCGGAAAGTTTCCCCACTCCTTGAGCCTGAACATAAATTTGTGATTGTTTCAATGAATAGAATGCAGCAGAAATGGCACTGTGTTACATCTGAAGATGGAATATATATATATACACACACATACACACACATATAAATGTAGTGTAGGTACATATATATGTATCATGTGTATATATATATGTATATAGTATTTATATATGTAAAGAGAAGGGGAGAAAGAGGAATGCAAATGATAAGGCAAATTGAGTAAAATGTTAACAATAGATGAATTAGACAAGTATTCTTTGTGCTAATCTTATTTTTGTAACTTTTCTATAAGCTTGAAATTAATTCCAAGTAAAAAGTTTTTAAAATATCATGCACATAGAATAGGTTCTAAGTATTAATATATTGATATAGTCCATTCTAGGAGCAAGCTCTGACTTGACCTTTCTATTAATTTGAGGGCATTAAGAAAAGATCCTTTAATTCTCCCTTTGCCCAGATGTCTATAAGAAGATATCATAACCTACTACACTTTAACCTACATTCCTCAAATCTCATTTCCTTAAAGAGTTATTTTTGGAAAGATCCCTGTCTGAGAGGGGAGATTTGGCCTTATTGAAACTCAGCTTTTCCATGGTCTTTGCATTACCTATACACTAAAGGCACCTGTAAAGTTGTTGCTCAGAGACATTACTGAAGGGTGAACCTCAGCCTCCTTGTAACAAAAAGATACGGGGATTAACTCTCTTGAAGAACCATCATTGTGAACCCAGAGCACAAGTTCTAAAAATAGTGGCTGCCGAGAAACAGCTTTCTCATGTTTCCAGTTTGAAAAGGACACTTAAATAGAACTTGGGTGCTTTTCACCAGTGTCACAATCCCCAAACAAGCAAAGAGTAATCACTAGTGAAAGTCCCAGTTTAGGAACTGTTAGTTCCTCCAAGAAGCACATGCAGGCTATTTAATAAATTTATTCATAGCCATCATGTATACAATTTTATCATTCAAAGCTGGGACTTCTCTGGCTGTCCAGTGGTTAAGAGTCTGTGCTTCAAGTGCAGAGGGTACCAGTTCAATTGTTGGACAAAGGTCCTGCAACCTCTGTGGCATAGCCAGAGAAAAAAGAAAAGAAAAAATTATTTAAAAACTAAAAAAAAAAAAGTAATAAAGCTGAGAATTCTCAGGCAGTCCAGTGGTTAGGACTTCATGCTTCCACTGCATGAGGTTCAATCCCTGGTCAGGGAACTAAGATCACAAAACCCATGTGGCACATTCAAGAAAAAAAAGGAACTGATTATTCTGAAATCCTTGGACCAACATCAGATGTTTTATCACCATAGCAAAGACATAGAGAGTTCATTTATAAGATATGTAATCAAGGAACATCCTCTTAAACAAATTAATTGCTAACACTTATTGAGCTCTAATATGTGTCAGATACTGGATTAACATTTACATACATTGTTAAATCACTTAATCTTCACACTAGCTCTATAGGCATATGTTATTATCATCTCCATTTTACAGAAGAAGAAAAAGTTAGTCAAATTTAAGTAATTTGCCCAAAGTCAAACAACTAGTTGCTCAGTTGTGTCAGACTTTTTGTGACCCCCTGAACCACAGTCCACCAGGCTCCTCTGTTCATGGAATTCTCCAAAGAGAATACTGAAGTGGGTTGCCATTCCCTTCTCCAGGGGATCTTCCCCACCCAGGGATTGAACACAGATCTCCTGCATTGCAGGCAGATTCTTTACCATCTGAGCCACCACCATATCTTTGACAAAAAGTCTGTATGGTCAAAGCTATGGTTTTTTCCAGTAGTTATGTATGGATGTGAGAGATGGGCCATAAAGAAGGCTGAGCACCAAAGAATTGATGCTTTTGAACTGTGGTGCTAGAGAAGACTCTTGAGAATCCCTTGGGCTGCAAGGAGGTCAAACCAGTCAATCATAAAGGACAACAGCCCTGAATATTAATTGGAAGGACTGATGCTGAAGTTCCAATATTTTGGCCACCTGATGGGAAGAGCTGACTCACTGGAAGAGACGCTGATTCTGGGAGAGATTGAAGGCAAAAGGAGAAGGGGATGGCAGAGGATGAGATGGTTAGATGGCATCACTGATTCAATAGACATGAATTTGAGCAAACTCCAGGAGATAGTGAAGGACAGGGCAGCCCAGAGTGCTGCAGTCCATGGGGCTGCAAAGAGTCGGACACAACTTAGTGACTGAACAACAACAAACAAAAATCTACATCTGAAATCTTGCTCATAACGTACAGTTACACTATGGATTATAAAATAAGATAAAGTATGAAGTTAAGCATGTTGCTACTTTGTGAGTTATTTTTTGTGAGAACATTGGTGAGCTTTGCCCGCACATATGCTGAACAATTTGTTCTTTGATAAATTAGCCTTATTCCTCATGGTGAGTATGCTTAGATAACATCTTCCTGTTAGATTCATAGACCAAGGACTTAGTCAATTCATAGAATAGAGCAAGTAAGTCTGGCCATCCTTTTGGGTCCTAGAAAGACCATGCTTAAGGTAATTATGTTCATTTAGTAATTCATTTATTCAACAAACATTTGTCAAATGACCATTTTGTATAAGAAATCAGAGTGTGCAATGAGACCACTTCAGATTTATTGTCTGCCCATGAAAGGCTTCCCAGGTTCTAATCCTACTTCAGTCACCTCAGTTGAGGAACTTTTAGTTTTACAAATTCCATTTTATCATATTGATCAGTCTCTCACAGACTGGCTTATGTTAATAAATGACCATGAAACAGAGGACCTTTGTTTCTGACCATGATGGAACAAAAGGGACTGGATTTACCCTTCTGCCATAAACAATTAGGAAACTAAACAAAATATAGAAAACATTTCTTTTTAGGCATTGGACAATAGACAGTCCAGAATTGACATCTTTGAGAGAAGAAAAACAAATGCAGTGAGTTCTACAGTTGCCCTGACTTCACACCTAAGGGCACATTCTGGATCATAAATTCAGAACGTGGCAGAACACAGCAGTCTCACGGAGTTGAGGAGACAGAGATTGGAGTTCATGGTCCCTGTGGTAGCTGGGTGTTGCTAGACAGGATAGCAAAATGAAAGAAGGAACATATTAAAAGAACTCCAAAAGCCTGCACAGGGCTTTGATTCTTTGCTGGATATGAATGTGGTCCAGAATGACAGAGTTAAATTCCAGGAGAAGGAGCATGAAATAATCAAAGAGATATAACTGAACACTTCCCAGGGCTCATACAGGGCTAGGAAATGTTCTGACCAGTGAGAGAAGAAAGACCTCATTGACTACTCCAGACAGTCAAGACAGACCTCAAAAACATCAAACATTACCAATTGATCTGTACTAACTCTATAGTAAGCTATACTCTAGACCTGCTTTAACAAAACTTTTAAACAAGCTTTCAAAAACATCAAACTAATTTGAAAGTAACCCTAATCTATCTGGTAAAACAGATGCCTATGGTCTTCAAGGGAAGACTACAAAATTCAGGCACTCAAAAATGTAACATTCTAGCATCTGATAAAGAAAGGACCATATGTACCAAGAAGCAGGAAAAAGAATAGCCAAAGCAGAAGAAAACTCAGTCAACAGAAACAAACTCAGAAATGATAGAGATGATGGAACTAGTGGACAAGAATGATAAAACAACTATTATAACTATATTGGGGTATTTAAAGGAAAACAGACATAATGAGAAAAGAAATGGAAGATACAAGGACCAAATAAAACTACTAAAGGTGAAAAATTAATATCTGAAATGAAAAATTCAACATGGCAGCTAGCTTCCCCCAAAGCAAGTGATCAGAGACAAAAAAAAAATGGCAGCAAAAAGAAGGTACATGCTTTTTATGACCTAGTATATTCCTTTCCTGTTTGCAGTGATATGATCTATGTTGCTTTAGTCGCTCAGTTATGTCCGACTCTGTGATCCCATGAACTATGGTCTGCCAGGTTCCTCTGTCCTTGGGATTCTCCAGGCAAGAATACTGGAGTGGGTTGCCATTTCTTCTTCCAGGGGATCTTCCCAACCCAGGTCTTGAACCCGCATCTGTCTCCTGCATTAGCAGGCAGGTTGTTTATCGACTCAGCCACCAGGGAAGTAATAAATTAACACAAAGTTGGTGGCTTAAAACAACACAAAAGTTATTTCTATACAGTTTTATAGTCCAGAGGTCTGACATGACTGTCACCCTGAGGAGACCTAGAAAGCCTTATGCAGAGGTCCAGGTAGGGAGAGACTGAAGCCTGCCACTAGCAACCAGCGCTAAGTTGCCGCGCATGAAAGTGAATCCCCTCGGAAGTGAATCCTCCAGCCCCAGTGACATCTTCAGATGACACAGCCTTGGCTGATATCTTGACTGCAACTTCATTAGAAACATTAAGCCAGACTCATCAAGCTAAGCCGCTAGATTCTCCCCCCACAGAAATTGTGTGAGATAATAAGGATTGTTTTAAGCCATTAAAATTTAAGACAATGTATTTTCCAGCAATAGATAATGCAAGAATCTCTTCAACAAATATTACTGGGACAACTAGATAGTCATATGGAAAACAAACAAAACTCCCCCTAAACTGATATAGTCCTACGATAGGATACGACTCAGCAATAAAAAGGAATGGACTCTTGATCCATGTGATAATATGGAAGAATCTCAAAAAATGTTCTGCTGAGCAAAAGAAGTCAGGCGTGGAAAGTATATCCTGTATGATTTATTCATGTGGAACAGCAGTAAAGAAAATTGATGATGATGGAAAGTAGACCAATAGTTGCCTGGGGCTGGGGGTGAGGGCCGAAGGAGGAGAGGGAGTGAAGGTTGGCTGGGAAAGACAAAAGGCAATTTTGGTGTGATGGAAAAGTTCTGTGTCTTGATTGTAGCTCTGTAGGTTATAAGGGTGTATTTGATGATACTCACTGAACTCTACACTTGAAATGAGTTCACATTATACAAATTACAGTTATGTAATTATAGTTTATAAAAATTTACTTCAATGAAGTTGAATTTTAAACTGAAAAAAAAAGTCCCATGAAGAAAATATACATGCCTAAATGGTTAGTGCCTTTATCTAGGATAAATTTCTTCCAGGATACATGATAATATTAGTCTCTATTAAGAATTTTCTGGGGAGAGGGACTTCCTTGGTGGTCCAGTGGCTAAGACTCCACCCTTCCAATGCAGGGGGGCCCAGGGTTCAATCTGTGGTCAGGGAACTAGTTCCCATACGCCCACCTAAGAGTTTGCATGCCAAAACTAAAAGATCTTGCACGCCACAACAAAGGTTGGAGATCCCACATGTCACAACTAAGACCAGGCCCAGCCAAATTAATTAATTAATTTTAAAAAATTTCCTGAGGGACCTCCCTGGCGGTCCATGGTTAAGACTTGGTGCCTCCACTGCCAAGGCCCAGGGCCCAGGTTCAGTCTGCTGGTTGGGGGACTAAGATCCTACAAGCCATGTGGTGTAGTCAAAAAAAAAAGAAAAATTTCCCCCTCCAGCATCAAGGAACCTGGGAAACTAAATTTATAATCTGAAGGTTTTTTTCCATCAGCAGGTCCCCTTGTTCTTCCTCTCATTATACCTGATGTCATACTCGTCACTACAGTTACACATTTCTGGGAGTACTTACGTGACGTCTTTCTCTCCACTTAGACAGTAAAGCTCCCCAAGCATGGAGACTGGGTCTATTTCACTCACTTCTGCATTCCCAGAGTCTAGCATAGTGGCTGGCACAGTTAAGTGCTCAATATGTATCTGATAAATTAACTCTCTACTTCATTCAAGGTACATCCGCTAATCCTATAAACACAAAGTCTGGTTTTCTTTCACCCTTTTATCCAGCAGAATAACTATGCACTCAGATACCTCTGCCAAGGCCTTTGTGAGTGTTTCCTCTCCTTTCCCTTTCTCTTCCCATTCCCCTTCCCTATCTCATCTCTCTTCTTCTTTTTTTTTAATTTTAGTTTTTGGCTGTGTCACAGAGCAGGGATCGAACCTGTGCCTCCTTCTTGGGAAGCACACAGTCTTCACTGCTGGACCACTGGAGAAGTCCCCCATCTCTCTTCTACACTTCCTCACTTCCTACCTGTAGATGGTACTGGACATGCTGCCCTTGGTTTGGGTGGCTGTCCTCCTTAACATTCTCCTCTCTTCTCTCTAATCTGGCTTCTCCATTCCAGTCACGCTAAAATGAACCCTTTTCCTGCACACAGTTCTTCCTTTTTCACAATCTCCATGACTTTGCCTATGCTATTCCTTCCGCTGAGAAATCCCAATCCCGCTTTGCCAGTCCATCAGATTTGGCCTATAAATTATTTATTTCGGGAAATTATTCCTACCTAATTATTCCTGCTCTGCTTCTCACCAGCCCTTTGGATTCAGCCTGAAATACGGGGACTCGTTACACTTATGGGGATGTCACCCACTTGTACTATGATGATGGATTTGTATGAAGTTACGATACTTTCCATTAACTATAAACGCCTTCCAAATGGCATGTGCTTGCTTCTTTCCCTTGTATCTGTTTTTCTTTTTAAAAAAAATAATTCTAGCTCTTTATTTATTTACTCCTGGCTGTGCCGGGTCTTTGTTGCTGTGCATGCTTTTCTCTAGTTGCGGCGAGTGGGGACCACTGTCTAGTTGTGGCGTGTGGGTTTCTCATCGTGGTGACATCTCTTGTTTTGGCTTCGGGGCTGTACAGCTCAGGCTCAGTTGTGGCACATGGGCTTAGCTGCCCCACCCACGTGGGATCTTCCTGGTTCTGAGCACGAACCTATGACTCCTGCATTGGCAGACGGATTATTTACCACTGAGCCACCGGGAAAGCTCCTCCGTTTTTTTCCCCCAATATTTTAATTTTATTAGTTTTTAATTGTTAATGTTCTGAGAATCTGTTTTAAGACCACCAGGGAAGTCCCTGTTTTCCTTTCTTAGGCAACTGCTCAGGACAGAGTTCTGCACAGAGGTGCGCTCCATCTCAGTACATTAGAGCTGAGCAAAGGAAACAGCCGTCTGTGGGTAATTCATCCCCAGGGCAGGCATGGAAAGGAAGCCAGGTTTGATCCAACTGAAACAGCTTAAGTGAGAGTGTCTTTTCTGAGTCCGGGTTCCCAAATGCATCTCTTTTCTGTGGCCTAGGAGAATCCCATTTTTTGTCAATGGGGATAAAAAAAGGTTCCTTGAAACATACTCTGGTAGGTAGCACAAATAAACCATATAATTAGATTTCCTTAAATAGAAAAACTCAGAGCATAAGGATATAAGATTCCCTGGGTCAGACCAAGACTATGTAATTCAGATTTTTTTATTTTATGTTCTTTTAAATGGGGAACTGGTCACTTAAACCCCTTCCTTATTTTATTTTTTAAATATTTATTAGGCTGAGCCAGGTCTTAGTTGTGGCATGTGGGATCTAGTTCCCTTACCAGGGACCAAACACAAGCCTCTTGTATTGGGAGCACAATCTTGTCCCCTGAACCACCAGGGAAGTCCTATTTTTATTTATTTATTTTTGGCCATGCCACACAACTTATGGGATCTTAGTTCCCTGACCAGGGAATGATTCTTTGCCATTCTTGACTCCTTCATTGAAGTACAGAGTCTTAACCATTGGACTGCCAGGGAGGTCTCAGATTTTTTAAAAATAAACTTTCAACAACAAGATCCTACTGTATAGCACAGGGAACTATATTCAGTATCCTGTTATAAACCATAATGGAAAAAATATAAAAAAGAATGTATGTATATACATACACACACACACACATATATATATATATATATATATATATACACACACACATGCATATGTATTACTTGGCTGTTCAGCAGAAATTAACACAACATTGTAAATCAACAATACTTCAATAAATTTTTAAAAATATTTTTTTATTTGGAAATACTTTAAGATTTACAGAAACGTTCCAAAGGTTTTATAGAGAGTAGCTTTATATAGAGTTTCTATATACTTCTTACTCAAAATCCACCATCGTTAACATCTTATATTATCATGATACATTAGTGAAAACTAGGAAATAGACGTTGTTATATTATTATCTCAACTCAAGGCGCTATTTGGATTTCACCAGTTTTTCCATTAATGCTCCATTTTTGTTTTAGGATCTAACTCAAGAGTACCACGTTACAGTTATCATGTCTCCTGGCTCTTTCTTTGTTTTAATTTATTTATTTTGGCTGTGCTGGGTCTTCACTGCTGGGCGGCCCTTCTCTGGTTTCGGCCAGCGGGGGCTATTCTCCGGTTACAGCTTGCGGGCCCCTCGTTGCAGCGGCCTCCCTTGTTGCAGAGCGCGGGCTCTTGGCCACACCGGCTTCGGCGGGCACAGCTCGTGGGCTCGGCGGTCGCAGCTCCCGGGCTCCAGAGCACAGGCTCCGTAGCTGCAGCTCAAGGGCTTGGCTGCTCGGCAGCATATGAGATCGTCCCTGATCTGGAATCAAATCTGTGTCCCCTGCATTGGCAGGAGGATTCTTTACCACTGAGCCACCAGGGAAGCGCTTCCCTGATTCTTTCTAACCTGTGACAGTTTCTTGGTCTTTTCTTGATTTTCACAGCCTTGAGTGTCTTGAGGAAGACTGGCCAGATACGTTATAGAATGTTTCCCAAGCTTGTTTTGTCTGATGTTTTTCTCATGCTTAGACTGGGATTATGGGTCTTTTGAAAAATACTGCGGAGTTGAGGTGCCCTTCTCATCATACATCACACCTGGGATATGATGCCACACGTGACGTCACCGAGGGCTTCCTGGATGGCTCAAGTGGTAAAGAATCTGCCTGCAATGCAGAAGATGGAGGAGACTCTGGTTTGATCTCTGGGTTGGGAAGATCCTCTTGAGGAGGAAATGGCAACCCACTCCAGTATTCTTGCCTGGAAAATCCCATGCACAAAGAAGCCTGGTAGGCTACAGTCCATAGAGTCACAAGGAGTCTGACTAAGCACATGACATCACTGGTAATATTAACTCTCATCTCTAGGTTGATTTAGTGCTGCCAGTCAGCTCCTGGTAAGTTACTAACATTCCCTGTTCCTACTTTACTCTTTGGATAGCTCGGAACTTGATGGGCATCAAAATCCATTTTGTAAAATGAGCAGGGTAATTTAACACTATAATGGCCTTAGGTTTTACGGATTTACTCCAAATAGTCCTAATCCCAGGACCCCAAATCAAAGTCTAACCCTCTGAACTATAGAAAGAAACCAAAATGTACTAATGCCCACTTGTCAGGCAATGCAATATAACATAACTCTTAATTTTTTTAACAAAATTGAATGCAATCTAGTGATAGCTGAGATCTTCCAGCTTCTTATAATCTAGAGGAAATTGATCTCCAATCTGTAGAGAACAGAAGTCCAAAGTGCTTCTCAAAGTTTCTCCAAATTCCCAGGAATTTATGTCACCATGGTGGTACCTTCTGATTTATTTCCTTTGAGCCTTATCTTAGTTGTTGCTGTTCAGTTGCTAAGTCGTGTCTGACTCTTTGCAACCCCAAGGACTGCAGCACGCTGGGCTCATTTGTCCTCCACTATCTCTGGCAGCTTGCTCAAATTCATATCCATTGAGTCACTGACACTATCTAACCACCTCATCCTCTCCCTTCTTTTGCCTTCAATCTCTCCCAGCATCAGTCTTTTCCAGTGAGTCAGCTCTTCCCATCAGATGGCCAGAGTATTGGAGCTTCAGCTTCAACATCAGTCCTTCCAAAGAATATTCAGGGTTGATTTCCTTTAGGATTGACTGGTCTGATCTCCTTGCTGTCCAAGGGACTCTCAACAGTTTCATCCAGCACCACAGTTTGAAAGCATCAATTCTTCAGCACTCAGCCTTCTTTATGGTCCAACCCTCACATCCGGACATGACCACTGGAAAAACCATAGCTTTGACTATACAGACCTTTGTGATATAAAGCGATGTCTCTGTTTTTCAAAACGCTGTCTAGGTTTGTTATATCTTTCCTTCCAAGGAGCAAGCATCTTTTAATTTCATGGCTGCAGTCACCATCTGCAGTGATTTGGGAGCCCAAGAAAAGAAAATCTGTCACTGCTTCCACTTTTCCCCCTTCTATTTGCCATGAAGTGATGGGACTGGATGCCAGGATCTTAGTTTTTTGAACGTTGAGTTGCAAGTCAGCTTTTTCACTCTCACTCTCAAGAGGCTCTGTAGTTCCTCCTCACTTTCTAACCATTAGAGTGGAGTCATCTGCATATCTGAGGTTGTTGATATTTCTCCCAGCAATCTTGATTTCAGCTTGTCATTCATCCAGCCAGGCATTTCACATGATGTACTCTACATAGAAGTTAAATAAACAGGGTGACAATATATAGCCTAGTCATACTCCTTTTCCAATTTTGAATAAGTCAGTTGATACACATAGGGTTCTAACTGTGGCTTCTTGACCCACATACAAGTTTCTCAGGAGACAGGTAAGGTGGTCTGGTACTCCCCTCTCTTTAAGAATTTGCCAGTTTGTCATGATCCACACAGTCAAAGACTTTTGCATAGCCAGTGAAGCACAAGTGGATTTTTTTTTGCAACTCATTTGCTTTCTCTATGATCCAACGAATGTTGGCAATTTGATCTCTGGTTCTTCTGCCTCTTCTTGTCTTATCTTGGAGCTATCCCTTTATCTCTCACTGTCAGCCAGGGCCCAAAATAAGGGGCCCAGGGACTTCCCTGGAGCTCCAGTGGTTAAGACTGCACCATGCCCATTCAGGGGGCATGGGATCGTCCCTGGTCAGGGAATTAAGATCTCACGTGCTATGCAGCAAGGCCAAAAGATAAACAAATAAATAAAAATAAGATAGCCTAGCTCCTTTTTGATTCCTTCATTCAAAGAAATATCTGAGGCTGTTGAGTATCATAGATATGAAGGGTTTTAGTGAAGGGTTGCATCTCATAACTTACAGCCAATGAGTACAATCCGTATTAATCCTTTTGGCCGCCCTTTCCCACTGGAAGTGTAATCTCCATTCATCCCCAACTTCCAAATCACCCCACAGTGACCCAGCTTCTCATCATCTGTTTTGCTGGCTTCTCTCTCTGCAGTGTCCCTTGTTTTCTTCCTCTCCCTTCTGGCATTCTTATATTTTATTCTATTTATTCATCAGTTTATTTTTGCCCACATCACAAGGCTTTTGGGATCTTAGTTTCCTGACCAGGGTTTGAACGCCAGCAGTGGAAGTGTGGAGCTTTAACCACTGGACTGCAAGGAAATTCCCCAGGTATTCTTTTCTAGAAATCAGATTGATTATATTCTTTGCAGCTGAAGATGGCAGAGCTCTATACAGTCAGCAAAAACAAGACCAGGAGCTGACTGTGGCTCAGATCATGAACTCATTGCAAAATTCAGACTTAAATTGAAGAAAGTAGGGAAAACCATTCAGGTATGACCTATATAAAATCCCTTGTGATTATACAGTAGATGTGACAGATAGATTCAAGGGATTAGATCTGATAGAGTGCCTGAAGAACTATGGACGGAGGTTTGTAACGTTGTACAGGAGGAGGTGATCAAAACCATCCCCAAGAAGCAGAAATGCAAAAAGACAAAATGGTTGTCTGAGGAGGCCTTAAAAATAGCTGAGAAAAGAAGACAAGCTAAAGGCAAAGGAGAAAAGGAAATATATACCCATCTGAATGAAGAGTTCCAAAGAATAGCAAGGAAAGATTAAGAAAGTCTTCCTCAGTGATCAATGCAAAGAAATAGAGGAAAACAATAGAATGGGAAAGACTAGAGATTTCTTCAAGAAAATTAGAGCTACCAAGGGAACATTTCATGCAAAGATGGGCACAGTAAAGGACAGAAGTGGAATGGACTTAACAGAAGCAGAAGATATTAAGAAGAGGTGGCAAGAATACATGGAAGAACTATACAAAAAAGTTACATTACAACCCAGATAACCACGATGGTATGACCACTCACCTAGAGCCAGACATCCTGGATTGTGAAGTCAAGTGGGCCTTAGGAAGCATCACTACAAACAAAGCTAGTGGAGGTGATGGAATTCCAGTTGAGCTATTTATTTCAGATCCAACCAGTCCATCCTAAAGGAACTCAATCCTGAATATTCATTGGAAAGACTGATGCTGGAGTTGAAGCTCCAATACTCTGGCCACCTGATGGGAAGAACTGACTCATCTGAAAAGACCCTGATGCTTGGAGAGAATGAAGGCAAAAGAAGAGGGCAGCGGAGCGTGAGGTGGTTGGGTGGCATCATCCACTCAATGGACATGAATTTGAGCAAACTCCAGGAGACAGTGAAGGACTGGGGAGCCTGGCATGCTGCAGCCCATGGGGTTGCAAAGAGTCAGATACAACTTAGCAACTGAACCACAGAACAAAAACCAAATAGAAACAAACTGACATAAAAACCTCCCTGGTAAAGATCATTGTAAAATGTAGGAAAGATAATCAAGAAGTGCTGAGTTTTGAGTATTATTGTTTCCAATATAATTTATTTAATTGTAAGTTAATAATTTTATGTTTACAGAATTAACTTTTTTATTGTGGTAAGACATATATTACACAAAACTTACCACTTTAACCATTTCAAGTATACAATTCAGTGGCATTAAGTATATTCACAATGTTGTATAGCTATCACCATCTATTTCCTGCAATAAACTTTTCCATCAGCCCAAACAGAAATTCTAACTATTCCTTCTTTCTCTCAGATGCTGGTAACTTTTATTTCTGTTTTTTTTAATATAAGTAGAATCATACAATATTTGTTCTTTTGCGTCTGACATTTCATTTAGCATAATACTTTCAAGACTCACACTATAGCAAGTATAAGAATTTTATTCCTTATAAAATAATGGCATTTGCAGGAACATGGATGGAATTAGAGATTATCATACTAAGCAAAGTAAGTCAGAAAGACAAATACCATATGATATTATTTGTATGTGGAATCTAAACTATGACACAAATGAACTGAGCTATGAGACAAACAAGCACAGATAAAGAACAAATTTGTGCTTGCCAAGGAAGGAAGGACTGGGAGTTTGGAATTAGCAGATGCAAACCATTATACATAGGATGGATAAAAAGCAAGTTCCCACTGTATAGCACAGGGAACTATATTCGATCTCCTGGGATAAACCATAATGGAAAAGAATATGAAAGAAGAATGCCTAGGCCTCCGAGCAACTAAGCCCTTGCACCACGACTGCTGAACTTGTGCTCTAGAGCCCCAGAAGGCTTCCCCGATGGCTCAGCAGGAAAAACTGCCTGAAAATCCCACAGGGAAGCCTGGTGGACTGTAGTCCAAAGTGTCGCAAAGAGTCAGACACAACTGAGCAAGCAAGCTAGGTTCCGGGAACCACAGCTACTGAGCCCGTGAGCCCGAGAGCCCGTGCTCCACAAGAGAAGCCACGGCAATGAGAAGCCCACACACTCAAACTACGGAGTACCCCCCTCTGCCACAACTGGAGAACGAGCACCCAGAGTAGCGAAAAAGAAAAATGAAAAATAAAAAAAGAATGTATAGATATATATAGTTAAGTACAGCAGAGATTGGGACAACACCGTAAATCAACTATACTTCAGCTTAAAAAATAAATTTAAGAAATAATATATATGTATAACTAAATCACTTTGCTGTAAGCAGAAATTAATGCAACATTGTAAATCAACTATACGTCAATAAATTTTTTAAAATCCATTCCTTTTTATGGCTGAATAAAATTCTGTTGTATCAGTCTACCGCATTTTCTTTGTCCATTCATCTGTTGATGGACACTTGAGTGTTTCCACCTTGTGGCTATTGATAATAATGCTGCTTTGAGTACAAGTATGTATTTGAGTCCCTGCTATCAATTTCATTTAATGTCTGTGTTGAACAAACGGCTGGCAAAATTGCTGAAAATTTACCGATCGGCTCTGGTGAACCTGTTAAGAGTCTGTCAGAGCTGGTTCTAGAACAATGCTGAAGAGTCCATTATTTAGCAAATTAGGCCCAGCAAGGACCAATTTGGGATTCAACTCCAGCATCTTTTGAATGTGCCTGATGATCAGAATCGCCTGGGACATCTATTGAAATATTGATTCCCAGGCCCTCATGGGAGATTCTGATTTCTAAGCACCGAGGTGAAGCTTCGTACTCATCAGAATTTGTCTCAGTCTGGAAAACCTGATATGAACCTCTAGTACCATCAAATCGAGTCCTGAAACTGAGCAGTACAAATATAGTACTCTAAAAAAGAAGAGGTGAGAGTAAGTCATTTTGGGGGAACTTGCTGGAAATTTGGGGGTGTCTTTTTTTTCTTTCCAAAAATCCTCCCCAACTCTAATATTCACTGACCACACAATTCTCTCCCGCTCATCTCCCTGAATCCCATCTTAGGAAAGAACAGCATCCAGAGACAGCCAAGTGGAAATCATCAGGCCTAGCAATTTATTTTCCTTTCTATAAATTTTTAAAAATTAGTTAATATTTAAATGTTTGGCTGTGCTGGGTCTTCATCGCTGCGCAGGCTCTTCTCTAGCTGCAGTGACAGGGAATTCTCCAGTTGCGGTGCCCGGGCTTCTCCTGGCGGCGGCTGCTCTTGTGGTGCACGGGCCCCAGGTGCACGGGCTTCAGTAGTTTCAGCTCTTGGGCTCAGTAGTTCTGGCTCAGGGGTTGAGTTGCTTCACGGCACGTGGAATCTTCCTGGAACAGGGATCGACCCCTGCACTGGCAGGCGGATTCTTATCCACTGTGCCACCAGGGAAGTCCAGGCCCAGCAACTTGACATGACCACAGAAGCCTACCCATCATTCAACTGTTTAGAAACATGCTCTGAAGTTCTCAGGGTGCCATTCTGCAGTGTTATTTTGATGCCCTGACAAGATACTCTTAGAGCACATGAAACCCAAATTAAAACGGTGCTACCAAAAAATAAAAAAAAGTGAAATTAATCCCGGGCTCCATTAAATGGAAATCTATAGTAAATATCAGATAGGAGTGAAGAAAGAAATGTACCAAACATTTTTGAGATCTGTTTTTCTGAAAAGAGAGGAGATGGAGAGATGCAGAGATGTGTCTGGGTCTTCCCAGTGATGGAAGGCTTCACACAGGCAGTCCAGTACTGACTGGCTCTCACCCTTGTATTAGTGTAACAGGGGCTTCCTTCCCACTGGTAAAGTCTGGATGTAGGCCCCTGGCAGGGGACACAGAGTTTCAGCTTTACTGGACTTGGTCAAGCCTTCTGCTTCATCCTTGGTTTCTTGGGTTGGGTCTAGAATTGATTAGTTAGGCCTAAAATGGACTTCCCTGGTGGCTCAGTGGTAAAGAATCTGCCTGAAGATTAGGAGATGCGCACTCGATCCCTGGGTCAGGAAGGTCCCCTGGAGGAGGGAATGGCTACCCACTCCAGGATTCTTGCCTGGAGAATCCCATGGATGGAGGAGCCTGGAGGGCTACAGTCCATGGGATCGAAGAGTCAGACACGACTGAGCAACTAATATTTTCCTTTTTTTTTTCAGTCCTAAAAATCCCTTGCCTTCTTCCTCCATTCTGTTTCTCTCCAGACTGTGTTTCTGGCATTTTTCAGTATCTATTTGAGTGCTTCCATGAGCTCAGATTTAAAGACCCATCTGAAAAACTACTGCTGAGAAATAGGTCCATATGCTTAGGATAGACCTCTTAGATCACTGGTTCCTAACTTTCTGGGGGCTACAGACTTCTCTGATTGCTTGATGAAGGCTGTGGAGCCTCACATACAATTTGCTAGTTAGAATTTCTTTCTTTCTTTTTATATGTATTTGTTTGACTGTGCTGGGTCTTAGGTGTGGCTTGCAGGATTTTAGTTACAGCATGTGAACTCTTAGTTGCAGAATGTGGGCAATAGTTCCCTGACTAGGGATTAACCCCAGGCCCCCTGCTTTGGGAGCATGGAGTCTTAGCCACTGGACCACCAGGGAAATCCTTCATTAGAGTTTCAAAGGATTTGTTGACTCTCTCAAGACTGTCAGCGAATCCATGTCAAGATACTCTTTCGGGGGACTTCCCTGGTAATCTGGAGGCTAAAACTATGGGCTCCCATCAGGGAACTAGATCCCACAAGCAGCAAGCAGAGAGTTTGCACACTGCAACTAAGGCCTGGCACAGCCAAATAAATAAATAAATTTTTTCAGATACTCTTTTGGGCATTAAAATATGCACACTACTATCTATAAAATAGATAACCAACAAGGACTGACTGTATAGTACGGGGAACAATACTCTGTATCTTGTAATATCCTAAAATGGAAGAGAATGTTAAAAAAAGAATGTATATATGTATATAGATATATATGATTAACTGAATCACCCTGCTATACACATGAAACTAACACAATATTGTACACCAACTATATTCCAATAAAAACTAAAAAAGACTGTGTCTTTGGTGGTGACTCAGACCCTGGTAGCCTTAGAGTACGGATGCTGTGGCCCTCAGCTGGGAACTGTCTCAAGCCCTGCAGACTCAGCACCCCAGCTATGACAGGAATTTGAGTGGCCCTCTTTTTCTCGAAGTCTTGATAGAATTCTAATCAGATAATTGGTTATTCAGAGCAAGATCAAGAGGCTTCTTCTGGCAATGCTCAGAAGCTCTTGAGTTTCTTATCAAAGAGAGGAATAGAGCAGAGTTCTTTGGGGGAATAAAAAAGCTCTGAGTCACTGTTTAATGCAGAGAGAGATGGGAAAATCTTCAAGTCTTTGGGAGGAAGTGTAGGCAGTAGATGTTCAAGTCATTTTCCATGTCCACTGAATTCACAGCATAGAATTTTGTGAGCTCTAGCATATGCACCTGGGGTGAAGGGGTAGGGATGGAAAAAGCAGATAGGGTAGGGGGTCCCTGGAGAAAAAGAGCCAGTCATGGCTTTCTTGACATAAAAGAAACCAGTTAGGCTTAAGGTATTTTGTCATCTAAGCCTGGCTGCAATGCTTCCCCTTGATCAGGTCTCAGTAATTAATGATCTCAAAAGAGGAGAGGGAAAGCAAGGACAAAAGAAAAGCAGTCAAGAAACAATAGCTTGGACTTCCCTGGTGGTCTAAGAGCTAAGAATCTGCCTGCCAATGCACAGGATGTGAGTTCAATTCCTGGTCCAGGAAGATTCCACATGCCTCGGAGCAACTAAGCCCGTGCACCACGACTGAGGCCACATGGCCAGAGCCTCTGCTCTGCAACAAGAGAAGACCACACATTGCAAAGAAAAGCAGCCCCCTCTCTCTGCAACTAGAGAAAGTCCATGTGCAGCAATGAAGACCCAGGGCAGCAATAAAGCAGAGTCCTGGTTCTCCCTCGAGGGATGTACAGAACAAGCTGATACTTACCTTTGAGTTCCACAGAATCTAAGGCCCCTACCCAAGTAGAAGTTAGAATGATGATGTTGACCTTTTATGATCCTCATGTTGTTGTTTAGTAGTTCAGTCGTGTCCAACTCTTTGAGACCCTACGGACTGCAGCACACCAGGCTTCCCTGTCCATCATCATCTCCCGGGCCTTGCTCAAACTCATGTCCATCGAATCAGAGATGCCATCCAATCATCTCATCCTCTGTCGTCCCCTTCTCCTCCTGCCTTCAATCTTTCCTAGCATCAGGGTCTTTTCCAATGAGTTGGCTCTTCCCATCAAGTGGCAAAAGTACTGGAGCTTCAGTTTCAGCATCAGTCCTTTCAATGAGTATTCAAGACTGATTTCCTTTAGGATTGACTGGTTTGATCTCCTTGCAGTCCAAGGACTTCTCAAGAGTCTTCTCCAACACCACAGTTCAAAAACATTGATTCTTCGGTGCTCAGCCTTTTTTATGGTCCAACTGTCACATCCATACATAACTACTGGAAAAACCATAGCTTTGACTAGGTGGACATTTGTCAGCAAAGTAATATCTCTGCTTTTTAATACACTGTCTAGGTTTGTCATAGATTTCCTTCCAAGGAATGAGTGTCTTTTAATTTCATGGCTGCAGTCACCAGTTGCAGTGATTTTGGAGTCCAAGAAAATAAAATCTGCCACTGTTTCCATTGTTTCCCCTTCTATTTGCCATGAAGTGATGAGATCAGATGCCATGATCTTAGTTTTTTGAATGTTAAGTTTTAAGCCAGCTTTTTCACTCTCCTCTTTCATCTTCATCAAGAGGATCTTTAGTTCCTCTTCACTTTCTGCCATAAGGGTGGTGTCATCTGCATATCTGAAGTTATTGATATTTCATCCAGCAATCTTGATTCCAGCTTGTGCTTCATCCAGCCCAGCGTTTCTCATGATGTACTCTGCATGTAAGTCAAATAAGCAGGGTGACAATATACAGCCTTGACATACTCCTTACCCGATGTTGAACCAGTCCATCATTCCATGTCCAGTTCTAACTGTTACCTCTTGACCTGCATATAGGTGTCTCAGGAGGTAGGTAAAGTGGTCTGGTATTTCCACCTCTTTAAGAATTTTCCACAGTTTATTGTGATCCACACAGTCAAAGGCTTTAGCCTAGTCAATGAAGCAGATGTTTTTTTGGAACTCTCTTGCTTTTCCTATCATCCAGTAGGTGTTGGCAATTTGATCTCTGGTTCCTCTGCCTTTTCTAAATTCAGCTTGAACATCTGGAAGTTCTCAGTTCCCATACTGTTGAAGCCTAACATGGAGAATTTGGAGCATTACTTTGCAAGTATGTGAAATGAGTGCAATTGTGAGGTAGTTTGAACATTCTTAGGGTTCCTAGTGGCTCAGTTGGTAAAGAATCTGTGCAATGCAGGAGACCTGGGTCAGGACTGGAGAAGGAAATGACAACCCACTCCAGTATTCTTGCCTGGAGAATTGCACGGACAGAGGAGCTGGGCAGGTCACAGTTCATGGGATCACAAAGAGCTGGACATGACTTTGTGGCTCACTTTTTTTTTGTGGCTAACTTTTTTGAATATTCTCTGGCACTGGAATGAAAACTGAGCTTTTCCAGTCCTGATGTTGCAGGAAAGGGGGCGCCTTCCAGGGCCCGAAACCGGGCTCGTCTAAAACTTGGAAATGAATTGTCCAAGGAGACACACGTGCTGACAAAGCAAGAGACTTTATTGGGAATGGATGCCCGGGTGGAGAGCAGGAGGGCAAGGGAACCCAGGAGAACTGCTCTGCCAAGTGGCTCTCAGTCTTAGGTTTTATGGTGATGGGATTAGTTTCCGGGTTGTCCTTAGCCAATCATTCTGACTCAGAGTCCTTCCCAGTGGTGCCTTGTTCAGCCAAGATGGATGCCAGAGAGGAGGATTCTGGGAGATGGTTGGACATGTGGTGTCTCCTTTTGACCTTTCCTGAACTCTTCCGGTTGGTGGCAGCTTATTAGCTCTGTGTTCCTTACCAGGACCTCCTGTCATAAAACAACTCATGCAAATGGTTACTATGGTGCCTGGCCAGGGTGGGCGGCTTCAGTCAGTGTGCTTGCCCTACCACTGTGGCCACTGCTGAGTTTTCCAAATTTGCTGACATATTGAGTGCAGCACTTTCACAGCATCATCTTTTAGGATTTGAAGTAGCTCAGCTGGAATTCCATCGCCTCCACTAGCTTTGTTGGTAGTGATGTTTCCTAAGGCCCACTTGACTTCACATTACAGGATGTCTGGCTCTAGGTGAGTGGTCACACCATCGTGGTTATCTGGGTCATTAAGATCTTTTTTTATAGTTCGGTATATTCTTGCCACCTCTTCCTAATCTCTTCTGCTTCTGTTAAGTCTATATCATTTCTGTTCTTTATTGTGCCCATCTTTGCATAAAATGTTCCCTTAGTATCTCTAATTTTCTTGATCTCTAGTTTTTCCCATTCTGTTTTTTCATTATGACCCTCCACAACGTCAATCAACTGAAGCATGGATTCTGTCGACCTTTGCCCCAATTCTATGCTGAATTCCTCTCTAACCCCTGATCCATATCATCAAGGAACATGCCAGCCTGCAGAAAGTGAAGGGTGGACAAATTAACATGCTCACTTCTACCCTCTCCACACCCCAGCCCCTCCTGCTTAAAGTATGTGGCACTAAGGATTTTTTAAAATTAAATATTGGAGGAATGACTCTATTGAAAGAGTTGTCCTGCCCGTCATTTTATGCTGACCAATTGGATTTTGAAGAGTGTCTCCCAAAGGCAATGGATTTTTGCTTTGTCTTAGTTAATGCTGAGCATTGAGCATTTGTGGCTGCTGTTAGATTTAATTGTCTCTTCAGGCTACTTCCTACGGTTTATAATAAAGCCATTATGAAAATAGGGCAGTCATCCAGAGTATAGGATTTGCTGGAGGCTCTGGGAGGGAAGAGGAGGGGTAAGAGTAGGGAGCAGGCAGAGACAAACAAGCTCTGGGGTTCTGATACCTACTTCCCCCTTCTGAATTTTAGATACTGTTTGGGGCTGGTGGAGGAATAAATGTACAAATATTCTTTGTTTCTTTGTGTGTGTGTGTTTTCTACCAGTCTTGGTCCATATTCACATCCACTTACCTAAGTTTGAGTCATAATGTGACAATCTTTTGTGACTTTTTGTTTTTTTTGGCCACGTTCTGTAGCACGTGAGATTTTATAGTTACCCAACCAAGAATCAAACCTATATCCCCAGCATTGGAAGCACAGAGTCTTAACCAGCAGACTACCAGTAAAGTTCCCATGTTCTGTTTTTAAACTTAGCATTATATTACATTTTTAATGATGTTATTTATCCTTTATGCTTTGCTGTGTGCTGTGTACTCAGTCATGTCCTGCTCTTTGCCACTCCATGGACTGTAGTCTGTCAGGCTCCTCCGTCCATGGGATTTTCCAGCAAGAATACTGGAACAGGTTGCCATTTCCTTCTCCAGGGGATCATCCTGACCCAGGGATTGAACCTGTGCCTCCTGCGTCTTCTGCATTGCAGGCGGATTCTTTACTACAGAGCCACTAGGGAAGTTTCCTTATTCCTTATGAGTAGTTTTTAAAAACATACACAGCTTTCCTTTCTTTCTGACTGTAATTGTAAAGTATATTCATTATTCTTAAAAAATGCAGACAATATGCAAAGAAAGTGAAAGATCACCCTCAAGATTTTGAAGTTTATCCTTCAAAACTTTTTTCTATATATATTAATGCATACAAAAATGGGATCATACCACCCTGCCAAACTACCCATGACATTTTTCACAGAACTAGAACAAATAATTCTAAAATTTATATGGAATCATGAAAGACCCAAATTGCCAAAGCAGTCATGAGGAAAAAGAACAAAGTAGGAGGTGTAACCCTCCCAGACTTAAGACAATACTACAAAGCTACAGTATCAGAATAGCATGATACTGGCACAAAAACCGACATATGGATCAATAGAATAGAATAGAGCAATAAACCCACACACCTACAGCCAACTAGACTTCAACAAAGGAGGTAAGAATATACAAATGAAAAAAAAAATAGTCTTTCTCCAAGTGGTGCTGGGAAAGCTGGAGAGCCACAAGCAAATCAATGAAGTTAGAACACACTCCCACACCACACACAAAAATAAACTCAAAATAGCTTAAAGACTTAAATGTAAGACATGACACTATAAAAACCTCTAGAAGAGAATGTAAGCAAAACATTCTCTGACATAAATCATACCAGTGTTTTCTTAGATCTGTCTCCCAAGGTGATAGAAACAAAAGCAAAAATTAACAAATGGAACCTAATCAAACTTATAAGATTTTGCACAGCAAAGGAAACCATAAACAAAATGAAAAGACAACCATGAACTGGAAGAAAATATTTGCAAATACTGTGACCAACAAGGGCTTAATGTCCAAAATAAACAAACAGCTCATACAACTCGATAAGAAAATAACAAACAACTCAATCAAAAAAATGGGCAGAACACCTAAATAGACATTTCTCCAAAGAAGACATACAGATGGCCAACAGGCACATGAAAAGATACTCAACATCACTAATTATTATAGAAATGCAAATCAAAATCACAATCAGCTACCACCTCACACTGGTCAGAATGGTCATTATTATTTTTTTTAATCTACAAATAAAAAGTGCTGGGGAGGATGTGGAGAAAAGGGAACCCTCCTTCACTGTTCGTGGGAATGCAAATTGGTGGTAATGGAAAACAGTATGGAGGTTCCTCAAAAACTAAAATTAGAGTTGCCACATCATTCAGCAATCCAACTCCTGGGCATATATCCAAACAAAAATCATAATTCAAAAAGATACATGCACCCCTGTGTTCACAGCAGCAGTATTCAGAAAGCCAAGGCATGGAAACAACCTGAATGTCAATTGACAGATGAGTGGTTAAAGAAGATGTGCCACATATACACAATGGAATACTACTCAGCCATAAAAAAGGAAGGATGCCATTTGCAGCAATATGGATGGACCTAGAGATTATCATACTAAGTGAAGTGAGTCAGAAAAAGTAAGACAAGTGCTATATGATATCACTTATATGTAGAATCTAAAATATGACACAGGGGCTTCCCTGTGATTCAAGTAAAGAATCCACCTGCCGATGGAGGAGACATAGATTCAGCCCCTGATCTGGGAAGATCCCACATGCCACAGAGCCATTAAGCCCATGTGCCACAACTATTAAGCCTGTGTTCTAGAGCCCAAGAGCCAGAATTACTGAGCTCACATGCTGCAACTCTTGAAGCCTGAGCACCCTAGAGCCCATGCTCCAAAACAAGAAAAGCCACCAAAATGAGAAGCCCGTGTACCACAGCTAGAGAGTAGCCCCACTCTCCACAACTAGAGAAAGGCCTGTGCAGCAACGAAGATTCAGCACAGTCAAAAAAAAGAAAAGAAAAAAATAAACTAAAAATAGATAAAATAAAAATCTTTTTAAATTATAAAATATGACACAAATGAACTTATCTACGAAACAGAAATAGACTCACGGACAGACAGAACAGACGTGTGGCTGCTGTCAGGGAGGGGATGTGGGGGAAGAGTAGCTTAGGGGGTTGGGATTAATAGATGCAAACTATTACACAGAGCATGGTAAATAGAGAGCAATATTCCATATCCTGTGATAAACCATAATGGAAAAGAATAAGAGAAAGAATGTATATCTATGTATAACTGATCACTTTACTGTACAGTAAAAATCAGCACAACATTGTAAATCAACTATACATACACCAATAAAATAAATTTTAAAATAAATGGGATCACACCATACATGGGATTTTAGTTTGTTTTCCATGTCATTAAATATAGAGTAGTAATTTAAAATTTTTAAGTTTTAATTCATATTTAATCTAAATTATTCATATAAATTTAATTTGTATAGTGAAAGTCAGTCGTATCTTAATAACTGGGCTTCCTTGATGGCTCACATGGCCAAGAATCTGCCAGCAATGCAGGAGGCTCGCATTGGATCCCTGGGTGGGGAAGATCCCCTGGAGAAGGGGATGGCAACCCATTCCAGTATTCTTGCCTGGAGAATTCCATGGACAGAGGAGGCTGACAGGCTATATAGTCCATGGAGTCACAGAATCAGACATCAGTACTGTTTTAGTAGTGAAGTATTTTTTAAATCTATTTTAACTTTAATATTAGAATAGTATTTTTTTAAAGTATAGATGTGCCACAGTTTATTTACCCTTTCCTATCCATGACAGCTGTTTCCAAACTGTTATCACCGTAACAGTCCTCATTTACATCTTCTCTGCTGCTGCTGCTAAGTCACTTCAGTTGTGTCCGACTCTGTGCGACCCCATAGACGGCAGCCCACCAGGCTCCTCTGTCCCTGGGATTCTCCAGGCAAGAACACTGGAGTGGGTTGCCATTTCCTTCTCAAATGCACCCATGCAAGCTAAGTCGCTTCAGTCGTGTCCAACTCTGTGCGACCCTATGGACACAGGATTCTCTGTCCACAGGATTCTCCAGGCAAGAATACTGGAGCGGGTTGCCATTTACAGGATCCTCTGTCCACAGGATTCTCCAGGCAAGAATACTGGAGCGGGTTGCCATTTCCTTCTCCCACATCTTCTCTCCATAAGGCTAATTGCTCTAAGTAGAACTGGGAAAGAATCTACCTACAATGCGGAAGATACCCCTGGGTTGGGAAAATCTCCTGGAGAAGGAAATGACAACCCACTCCAGTATTCTTGCCTGGAGAGAATTCCATGGACAGAGGAGCCTGGTTGGGCTACAGTCCATGGAGTCTCAAAGAGTCAGACATGACTGAGCACCTACACTTTCAGAATTTAAGGGTCAAAGCAAATGCCTATTTAACATTTTGCAATACATTAAAAAAAAACTAATTACCACTCCCAATAGAAGTGTGCCAAAGAGTTCCTCTCCCCCCACTCTTGCCAATATAATTACCCTTCTTAAAACAGCGGAAAAATAATCTTGAATTAATGTTCAGAGAACACACCTTTCAGTTTGGAACAAACCCACCTTGTCCTCTAGGAAAGTCAAAGTGCAGTCGCTCAGTTGCGTCCGACTCTTTGCAACCCCATGGACTGTGGCCCAGCAGGCTCCTCTGTCCATGGGACGTTCCAGGCAAAGAATACTGGAATGGGTTGCCATTTCCTTCTCCAGGGGATCTTCCCGACCCAGGGATCGAACCTGAGACTCCCTCATTGCCGGCAGACTCTTGACCATCTGAGCCACCCGGAAGCCTACGTCTAGTTAAATATTCCTGTCACTCGCAGGTACCGCCGCCAGATGGCGAGAGGGAGGCCTGAGAAGCCCGCGCGGCTGCCAGTGTTGGCCGACGGCGCGCTGACCCCTGCGGTCGAAGGCGGGGGAGAGAGAGGCCCAAACCCAGTGGAGAAAACGGGACCCGGGCCCAGAAAACAGGAAGGGACCGGCCAGGAGAGGGTGTCCAGAGGTCCAAAGAAGAAGATGCTGGTTAGGTGAGGGGGCCGGGGCGGCAAGGTCTTACCACCGCCCTGACCGGCCCGGTGAGCTGATGCGGGATGCCAGGGGCCGCGTTAGAGACGAGGGGCCATGTGGTCCCGCGCCCCGGAGCGCCTCCAGGACAAGCCGGCCGGGGAGACGCGCGGAGCCCGCCAGCCCCCTCTACGCCTGCGGCCTGGCTTCCCCCGACGGCGATGCAGGAAGGAAAAGCCAGGGCGATCCGACTCCTCTTACCCAAACCTCGGCGCCGCCCCTTGTGGCGGCGGACCCAAGGCAAATAACGGGAATTCTGTGCTTCTAGGCTGGTGTTCCAGGAAATGAGATCTCGGCTGAGACCTGGGGCTTCCCAGTCGTGATCCCGGGGCTTCCCTTGTGGCACGGTCGGTAAAGAATCCAGCTGCAATGCAGGAGACCTAAGAGACCTGGGTTCGATCCCTGGGTCAGGAAGATCCCCTGCAGAAAGAAATGGCAACCCACTCCAGTGTTCTTGCCTGGAGAATCCCATGGACAAGGAGCCTGGAGGGCAACAGTCCATGGGGTCACAAGTGTTGGACACGACCGAGAGACTAAACCACCACCTCCCCTGGGACCTACCCCGGGGAAGAGTTATGAGGGTTAATTGAGGTAATACTTGGTGGCTAGCATTTTCGTACACTCGCTAAAAACACCACCAGCATCCACCCACCACCCAACACAGAGGGCTCCCTCCGTTCCTGGAGGCTACGGACGATGGAAGAGAAGATGCATCCCGGGAGAGGTTGAGGATGCTACATTCTCCCTGCATCTTCTACCCCATTGTCCCTGCTCCGAAAAGGACGGCTAGGAAACCTGTTCTCGCTCTCCTCTGGGGGTGGAGCCCAGAGAGGAGCCCAACTCGGTAACCGAGGGAGCTTGAATGGTACACAGGCAGGAGAATTATTCCTAAAGCCTTACCCACGTTCAAAATCGACAGCACCCGACAGTTCTCTCGGGAGAAGGGGTGCCCGCCCCTCCTGGGCAGCTGTGAGCCCCAGCAAAGCCCGGGGTGTGCCTGGCCCCAAGCTCCTGGCTCTCAGGGCGGGCTCCAGGGCACCCGCAGGAACCCGGGCCGCGTGGGGAGGGGGCTGGGCTCTGTGTGGGCCGTTGCCATGGTTTTACCCCGAGTTCCGAATGCCACTCCCTGAGTCACCGGGGCCCAGAAGCAGGAGGTGGGAAGCCTGAGGGGACCCGGGGAGTGCCGCTCTGGAGCCCATCAGCGCTCCTGTTGAGATGGAAGCCTCCGACGGGCAGGCGGGCGAAAGGGAGGAGCCACTAGAGGAGGTGAAGTGAGGCTGGGCGTGTGAGGGGGGCGGAAAGAAGGGCCCTGCAGGGGCTGGCTTGGAAGGCAGAGAAGATGAGTGTCAAGGAAGGAGAGAGGGGGGAACAATTGGTGAGGTTCCCCAGTTGGTAAGAGACTGAAAGAACAAGAGAAGGTTAACTCATGCAGACAGATGTTTATCCAGGACACACATACCTGGCAAGATGATGGGGGAGATTCCTGGCAAGATGATTGTCAGTTATGAAGACTCACAGGCTGGTGTGTGTGTGTGTATGTGTGTGTGTGTGTGTGTTTATACATGTGTGGTTTGTATGGGATGTTTATCCAACTGACCAGCCAGGGTTCCCTCTCTCTGGAGTCTGGAGGAGCCTGTGTCCCGTTCTCTCTGCATCTTTCTCCCTCCCTTTGCCTGGAACTTCCCTGTGTCCCCTGAACACAGACAAGACTTAATGCTCACTTGTGTTTTGGCTCCCCCATGAGGCATGCAGGATCTCAGTTCCTTGACCAAGGATTGAACCTGTGTCACCTGCAGTGGAAACTTGGAGTCTTAACCACCACACCACCAGGGAAGTCCCTACGCCCCCTTTTCTGGGAGGCTTTTTAAAAGGCAGGTGTAGATCTCATGTCAATCTAATCCTGTGCTCTGACCTCAAGCGTTATTCCAAAGTCACCTCATCATGATTCATTTTCAACTTCTTTTGCCCCAGCTTGCTGTCAGAAAGTTCCTTCTCATCATCACCATTACTGTCACCCACTTTCCTGAGTGCCTATTAGCCTGGCAAGAAGCTAAAGATTAGGGATACAAAGAAGTGGGCCTGGGACTTAGGAACTCAATAAGTGTTTGCTGAATGAGCGAGTAAATGAATGATGATCATACCCTCTGCTCATCTGTAACCAAAAATAAAGAGTTCTAGCCTTACAGAATCTGTGGGAGAATAAGATGAGTTAGTGTTGGTACTTCCTTGATGGTCCAGTGGTTAAGAATCCTTCTTGAAAATCAGGGGACACAGTTTCCATCCTTGGTCCAGGAATATCCCACATGCCTCAGAGCAACAAAGCCCCTGAGCCTACAAAGCCTGCAAGCCCTAGAGCCATGCTCCACAAGGGAAGTCATTGCAAGGAGACGCCTTCATACCACAATAAAGAGTGGCTCCTGCTTGCCACAACTAAACAAAGCCCCCTTGCAGCAAAGAAGACCCACTATGGTAAAAAAATTAAATAAATAAATTAAAAAAAAAATCCACCCTCCAATGCAGGGGACCCAGGTTTCATCCCTGGTTGGGGAACTGAGATCTCATATGCTGTGAAGTAACTAAGCATACTCACTGCAACTAGAGAGAAAGCTCACAAGCCACAATGAAGACCCAGTGCAGTCCTCCCCTCGAAAAAAAAGTTAACCATACACAGAAGGAGTTTAGTTCAGTCGCTCAGTCGTGTCTGACTCTTTGCAACCCCATGCACTGCAGCATGCCAGGCTTCCCTGTCCATCACCAACTCCTGGAGTCCACCCAAACCCATGTCCATTGAGTCGGTGATGCCATTCAACCATCTCATCCTCTCTCGTCCCCTTCTCCTCCTGCCCTCAATCTTTCCCAGCATCAGGGTCTTTTCAAATGAGTCAGCTCTTCACATCAGGTGGCCAAAGTATTGGAGCTTCAGCTTCAGCATGAGTCCTTCTAGTGAATATTCAGGACTGATCTCCTTTAGGATGGACTGGTTGGATCTCCTTGTAGTCCAAGAGACTCTCTCAAGAGTCTTCTCCATCACCACAGTTCAAAAGCAGCAATTCTTCTGTGCTCAGGTTTCTTTATGATCCAAACAGTAACAAAAAGAGTTAATGTTTGTCAAGTGCTTTGCAAAATTAGTTAGTATACAGAGCTATAATATTATAAAAGAAACGGATGAGGTGTTCTTGGGTTTCTAAGCAGGGATTCTCAGAGATGGGTTTCCTTTGCCCAGGACTCACTGACCTGAGTGCTGGGTCAAGGAGGAGGTCCCTGGGAAAATGGAGAAGGGCTTTGGCTGGCATCTGGATTGGTGATTGCCCAGCACTGCCTCTCAGGAGCAGTAGCCCAAAGCCGCCAGCTGACTGCTGCCCCTGCCTCCTCCAGGGGACGAACACACCGAGCTTAGAGAGGAGCCCCAGTACCGGCCCAGCCAAAGACTCCCTTGTGCTCCATGCCAAGGGCCTCGACCAGGACACCTTCAAAATTGTGAGTAAGGGGCCAGCCTTGGACCCATACCCTGTTTCCCACAGGTCAGGAGACGTGGGTCAGAACCTGCTGGCAGGCCTCGGATCCATAGTTCATGGCCCCACTGGATGCACCCTTGGGAAGGAAGTGGCCTTCTCACATATAACACTGAGTCAGAAGGGCTGCAGCTGGGCCAACCTGCTGGCTGTGTGGGGCTGTCCAACTTTCTCTTCTTTCTCCTATGGCCCCTCACTTCCCCTGTTGCTTCCCCAGTGTAAAGAGTATCTAAGGCCACTGAAGAAGTTCCTGCGAAAGCTGCACCTGCCGGAGGACCTTCCCCAGAAGAAAAAACTGAAGTACATGAAGCAGAGCCTGCTGGCCCTAGGGGACCACATCAACACCTTTCTGCAGCACTACTGCCGAGCCTGGGAAATCAAGCACTGGAAGAAGTAGGACAGCCTCCCTACCCTGACCATGACCCTCTCTCCTGGGCCACTCCCTCCAGAAGCGAGGTCACACCTTAGTGAAAATCTCCTAGTCCTTCATCTTAGTGTGGAAGGGTCAGGATCCTGGAGTGAGTGTGGCGAAGAGGGGTGGAGAGAACAATGTCCTCTAGTGACCCAGGGCAGCACTGAATGGATAAAGGACTCTCCTCACCCAGGGATGGGAGTTCAGTTCAGTTCAGTTCCATCGCTCTGTCGTTTCTGACTCTTTGCGACCCCATGGACCCCTTTGGACCCTATCGACAGCACACCAGGCCTCCCTGTCCATCACCAACTCTCAGAGTTTACTCAAACTCATGTCAGTTGAGTCGGGTGATGCCATCCAACCATCTCATCTTCTGTTGTCCCCTTCTCCTGCCTTCAATCTTTCCCAGCATCAGGGTCTTTTCCAATGAGTCAGCTCTTTGCATCATGTGGCCAAAGTATTGGAGTTTCAGTTTCAACATCAGTCCTTCCAGTGAATATTCAGGGTTGATTTCCTTTAGGATGGACTGGTTCGATCTCCTTGCAGTCCAAGGGACTCTCAAGAATCTTCTCCAACACCACAGTTCAAAAGCATCAATTGTTCAGCGCTCAGCTTTCTTTATGATCCAACTGTCAGATCCATACATGACTACTGGAAAAAAATCATAGCCTTGGCTATAGGATCTTTTTTGGCAAAGTAATGTCTCTACTTTTTAATATGCTGTCTAGGTTGGCCATAACTTTTCTTCCAAGGAGAAAGTGTCTTTTAATTTCATGGCTGCAGTCACCATCTGCAGTGATTTTGGAGCCCCCCAAAATAAACTCTGCCACTGTTTCCACTGTTTCTGCATCTATTTGCCATGAAGTGATGGGACCAGATGCCAAGATCTTAGTTTTCTGAATATTGAGTTTTAAGCCAACTTTTTTACTCTCCTCTTTCACTTTCATCAAGAGGCTCTTTAGTTCTTCACTTTCTGCCATAAGGGTGGTGTCATCTGCATATCTGAGGTTATTGATATTTCTCCCGGCAGTCTTGATTCCATCTTGTGCTTCCTCCAGCCCAGCGTTTCTCATGATGTACTCTGCATAGAAGTTAAATAAGCAGGGTGACAATACACAGGCTTGACCGTACTCCTTTCCCTGTCTGGAACCGGGGTGGGAGGAGTGGGGGAAAGAACTCTGATAGAATAACTGCTGTGTGCTGTGGGGGCTCATCACCAAATACAGGGGATTCAAGGCCTGGAGAATCCTGCCCTCCATTAGCCCAACCAAAAATTCAGCGGGCAGGGGTGGTCCCCTGGTGGTTCTGGCCATAAGGCAGGTGCAGGAGGGAGAAGGGCTGGGCGCCGCCCCCTCAGCCTCGGCCCCGCCCCTCAGCCTAAGCTCCGCCCCTCAGCCTCGGCCCCGCCCTCTCAGCCTCGGTTCCCCTCTCCTGCAGGATGCTCTGGCGGTTTGTCTCCCTCTTCTCAGAGCTGGAGGCGAAGCAGCTTCGCAAACTCTACAAGTACACCAAGAACAACCAGACGGCCAAGTTCCTGGTGAGTCTCCCTCCCCCCCGGGCCGGCAGAGGGCTGGGTGGCGTGTTCTTAAATTGTAGGGGGAGGTCTGAGCCTGAAGGGCTGTGTTTTGTTTTTTGTTTTGGCCACAGCACGTGGCCTGAGGGATCTTAGTTACCTGACCAGGGATGGAATCTGGGCCCCCAGGGGTGAAAGCCCGGAATCCTCAACACTGGACTGGCAGGGAATTTCCTGAAGAGCCCTCTGACAGAACAAGTACTCTTGAGTCCTTCCCGTGCTCAATGCCTGAGGAAGACTCCACCGCCACCGGGGTGGGCACGGGGTGGGGCTCACGGGGCCAGAGACTCAGCTTCACCCTCCACCCCTACACCCTGCGGTGAGCGGGCGCAGGGACGTTCCTGAGGAGCCGTGGGTGGGGGCGACCCAGGCCGGGCAGAAAGGCATAGCCAGCTTGGGGGAGGCTATGGAGACCATTGCAAACGCCAGAGGATAAATATACCGGGCAGGCTTTGTCCCAAAACAGTGACTCTCAAACATTTTAGTCTCAGATCACTTCTCCCCTCTTAATTTTTATGGTGCTTAGTTGCTGAGTTGTGTCCAACTCTTTGCGACCCCATGGACTGCAGCCTGACAGACTCCTTGGTCCATAGGATTTCCCAGGAAAGAATGCTGGAGTGGGTTGCCATTTCCTTCTCCAGGAGATCTTCCCAATCCAGGAATCAAACCTGTGTCTCCTGCATTGCCATGCATATTCTTTACCACTGAGCCACCAGGGAAGCCCATAACCCCCAAAACATGTGTTCATATAGGTTACATCTATTGATATTTGCCCTACTAGAAATTAAAGCTAAAGAAAAAATTCAAAATGTGTACCTACTAATCATTTAAAATCAAGGAGCCCTTTATATGTTAACATTTTTATGAGAGAGAACTATATTTTCCAAAACAAATTTAGTGAGAGGAGTGACATTGCTTTCTATTTTTGCAGATCTCTTTAGTGTCTGGCTTAATAGAAGACACTTGGATTCTCATATCTGCTTTTGCTCAGTCTCTTATGATATGATGATTTGGTACATAAGAAAATCCAGCCTCCTACTGATATATATATATATCAGTATATATATAATTATTAATAGAAAGGAGAGGAGTATTTTATTAGTGTTTTCAGATAAAGGTGAATTTTTTTTTTTTGACACCAAAACTCAGCAAGTGGCAGTTACTTAATTGCAGTGTTGAATCTGAAACCATATCAATGAATGTTTGTTTATTAAGCTGTTTGTTTTTGTTTTTTACCACATTACACAGCAGGGTCTTAGTTCCCTGACCAGGACTGAACCCATGCTTCCTGCAGAGCAAGTGCAGAGTCCTAACCACTGGAGCATCAGGGAATTTCTTCAATGAATGTTTTAAAATAGACTCTTTTAAAAAAAGCAGTTTTAGGTTTATAGAATAATTGGGGGTAAAGCATAGAGTTCCAATATTCCACCCTTCCCTGTCTTTCCTTATTAACACCTTGCATTAGAGAGGTACATTCGTATCTTTGATGAACCAATATGGATACACTGTTAATAAATAATGTCCATGGTTTACATTAAGGTGCATTCCTTGTTTTGTACATTCTGTAGGTTTTGACAAATACACAGTAGCATGTATCCACCATTACAGTGGAAAAAGGAAAAGCCTCATTGCCCTAAAAATCCCCAGTGCTCTGCCTGTTCATCCCCTCCTTCTCCCCTCAAGGCCCTTGGCAACCACTGATCTTTTTACTGTCTCCATAGTTTTTCTTTTTCTGGACTGTATAATTGGAAGGTATAGTTGGAATCATACAGTATGTAGCCTTTTCAGATTTGTTATCAATGAACTTTTTACATTAGGTTACATTAGAATCCATTGATTTCTCTCCTGCACTCTGAGTGGATCCCCCTTTCAAGGGGTCTGTGAGGTTAGAATATTTCACAGAGCACCCTTTGAGAACCACTGTCCAAAAGAATAATTAGAGGGAACAGTTTTTATGTACCAGGAGATTTTATGTTCCTTCATGTCATTCTTCAAAAGTAACCCTAGGTGGTAATTAGAATTATTGTCCAGTGTATAAATGAAGGTGCCAAATCTAGGGAGGTGAAGGAACTTGATCCAGACCATGCAGCAAATGGAAAGGATAGAGCTGGGTTCAAACATAATCTCATTCAAAGGAGAGCCCTGCTCTGACCTTATCCTGCCCATTGTTCTAGCTGGGCAGCTATAATGGCATCCTCTGATAGCTCAGTTGGTAAAGAATCCTCCTGCAATGCAGGAGACCTGGTTCAATTCCTGGGTCCAGAAGATCTCCTGGAGAAGGGATAGGCTCCACTCCACTATTCTTGGGCTCCCCTTGTGGCTCAGCTGGTAAAGAATCAGCCTGCAATGCAGGAGACGTGGGTTCGATCCCTGGGTTGGGATGATCCCTTGGAGAAGGGAAAGGCTATCCACTCCAATATTCTGGCCTGGAGAATTCCATGGACTGTACAGTCCATGGGATCGCAAAGAGTCAGACATGACTTTCACTTTCTCTCTGGGTCTTTATTTCATTCCCTGGAACATGAATGTGGGATCGATTCAGTGATCCCTTTTTAGGAGCTGCCATTTTAGTCATTCCTGGATTTCAGCAGCCAAGGAACTTTTAAAAGATGTTTCCAGGCTCTCGATTTTAATATTGCAAAGGACTTTAAAAAATAAGCACCAGGATTTCCCTGGTGGTCCAGTGGCTAAGACCCTGCCCAATGCAGGGGAGCCAGGTTCGATCCCTGGTCAGGGAATTAGATCCCACATGCAGCAACTAATTAAGAGTTCTCATGCCACAACTAAAGATCCCACACGCTACAACTAAAACCCAGCACAGCCATGCATGCGTAGTCACTTCAGTCGTTTGTGTCTGACTCTTTGCGACCCCACGGACTGCAGCCCACCCAGGCTTCTCCATCCATGGGGTTCTCCAGGCAAGAGTACTGGAGTGGGTTGCCATGCCCTCCCTCAGGGGATCTTCCTGACCTAGCACAGCCAAATAAATTTTTTTTTAAAGTCCCATTGCTTCATTACAAACACATAAAACACTATGCTCAATAAAGAGACAGAGGATACACCGGAAAGGAAAGAACCAGCCAAGAAGAGAGAGTTGGCAGCCTGGCCTCAAGATCCCCGTGGTCCCCCATCGCCCCCCAACATCTGTGGTCCTCACTCCATCCTGGGTCCCCAGGTGTGAGGTGCAGCCTGGCCGCAGCAGCTTCCTGACACGGGCAGGGCTCGGGCTCTGGCAGGCGGGCCCCTGTCTCCTCCTCAACACTCTGGTCCCCTTGCAGGTGGCCTTCTGCTCCTTGGACGCCCCGGAGAGCTCCTTGCTAGCCGACCAGGAGGACAGTCTGCCCAAGCTCTGCACGGCCTGGGGGCTCCACAGCGACCTCAGCGGCATGAAGGAGAGGCTGTCCAAGCTGCAGGCCCCGGGCCACCCGGCCTGCCTGCTGGAGGAGCTGAGAGCCAGCAGCCCCTGTGGGAGAGGTATGCCCGGAGGCGCGGCCCGTCTGCCCCCCGGAGCGCCTGACCTGGTCCTCTTCCGGCCGCCCGACCTGGTCCTCTTCCGGCCGCCCGACCTGGTCCTCTTCCGGCCGCCCCGTCTTCTCTTCTGCCCTGCATTTCTCTTTCTGTCCCTTTTCCTTCGCCTTCTTCACTTTTTCTTTTCTCTTTTTTCCCTCCTTCTCTTAGGTCAGCTCACTGTAGGAAATTTGAAATGTTTGTGCGTGCGCGCTCAATCGTGTCTGACCCCATAGACTGTCGCCGGCCAGGCGCCTCTCTCCCTGGGATTTGCCAGATAGGATAAAACAGAAAAGTCACCCATCATTAGGCAGGACTAATAATCATATTTAGGTGTGTTTCCTTCCTGTTCCATCTGAGTTTCCCCCTGGAGGTCTCGGGAAATGTGCCTTTTTCAGCGAACAGGTAAACAAAGGCACACTCCCGTACGATCAGAAGCGGAGCCATTTCTAGCGGCCAAGAGCGGGGACTCCCGGGAGGTGGCCGAGCAGCAGGCTGCGGCCTCTCGGTGTTGGGTGGGCTGTGGGAGGAGGGAAGCGGTCACTCCCCCAGGAAGGCGGCCGTCCGGCCAGATGGCCTGGGCACGGCCTCCCCGGTGACTGTGGCCCCTGGACGGAGGCTGTGGGCTTAAGGGGCGGAGAGTCTTCAGTGAGGGGGGCCCAGCCAAGGCCGGAGTCTGTGAAGGCCCGTTCCGGGCACTAAGGATCAGAGAGATGTTAGACCTCCTACCTCTCACCCTTCTGGAACTGGCTTCTGGGGCCACGTCTAGCTGTTCTTGCTTAGCTCCGTGGGAGAAAATGAAGGCACACAGGGAAACCTAGGACCCCAGAGCGTGGTCCTAAACCAGACCCAGGTGTTCCTCTGAAGGCTGGGCTGGCCGGGGCCGCGCTCAGGGCCTTTTCAGTGGCCACAGCTGGACCAGAGGGAGCAGGGAAGTGAGGGTCAGTGCAGAGGTCCCAGGGCCCCGAACCCAGACCCATGCCTTGGCTCTGTGGGGCCCCGAGGCTCTGGTGCCTACTGCTTAGATTGAGGAAGTAAAACAGACAGTGGAATGAAGGGCGGTCGGTGTCATTAAGACGATTTGGATCAGGCAGTTCATGAATCAGATGAGGAAAGTGTGGTTCAGGCTCCAGAGCCAGGAGGCTCTGTACCTGGTGTATCGTGTCTCTCAATTTCACCCACCCCTGCAGCTCCCCGAAGAGCTGGGCAGGACCGTCCCCCTTTCACTAATGGTCAATCTCAGGTCATAGGGCAAAGGGAAGGTCCGGAGGTTTGGAAGGAGGCAGGTTTGGGACAGGCTTTAGAGAAAGGAAAAAGGAGAGAGATGGGGGAGACGAGGAGGTGGAAGGCAGGTCTGTGTGGAGGTGAGGCAGTGAGCACACAGGCTGGGCTTGGAGGTGAAGGGTGGAGAGAGGAGTAGAGTGGCAGGTAACAGGGAAAAGCTGCAGGTGGAGTGTTAAGTTGGGCTTGAAATTGTGATTCTTTTTTTTAAGTGTTTTTTAAAAAACTGCTTCTTAATTTGGGGCTTCGTTTCGGCACTCGGAACCCTCAGTCTTTGTTGCAGCATGCGAGACCTTTAGTTACAGCATGCGAACTCTGTAGAGGCATGTGGGCTGCAAGTGGAATCTAGTTCCCTGACCAGGGATGGAACCCTGGCCTCCGCCATTGGAAGTGCACATTCCTAGCCACTGGGCCACCAGGGATGCCCCTGAAATTGTAATTCTTAAAATAACATTTGATTATAAACACAAGCATATCCTAGAAAATTAAATAGTACAGATTAACAAAAAATAAGAAAATATAAACATCACATTGTCATCCACAGTTACTACTTTCTAGATGCTTTTCATGTATATAAACACCTGTATTAAACCAAAATGAGACCATGCTGTATGCGTGGTTTTGACTTGAACTTGCTTTTTTCAGATAATTATAGAAACCTTCCTTGTCAGCATCTTCATTGGATTAAATACTCCATTTTCAAATTTTCCCAGTAGTCAAAGATACCTTTTGCACTTAATTTCCCAAACCATGCATTTCACCTAGTTATGTCTCTTAAGTCTCTTTTAACCTGAGTCTCCCTTTTCTTCCACCCCGATGTGTTGAAGAGATCAGGCAGACTGTTCCACCTCCTGCTTTTTTCTTGTTGCTTCCATTTGGCATCTTTGAAGCTTGTTTCTATTGGAGCAGGATTGTAGGTCAAGGGTCCGCAAGGATTCATGTTAAACACATTTTTGACTGGGATACGTTTCAGACGAGGTGCTATTCTTCATACTGTGTTACATGAGAAAACACTAGTATAGGTGGAGCTACCATGACTGGGTGAATCACGGACTCTATCATGAAATTAAAAGTGACCTGTGTGGGGACTTCCCTGGCAGTCCAGTGGTTAAGAATCCACCTTCCAATGCAGGGGATGCAGGCTCGATCCCTGGTTGGGGAATTAAGATTTCCCATGCCTCAGGGCAACTAAACTCTCACGCCCACACGGGTCAACCAAGATCCCACATGCTGCAACGAAGCGACACAGCCAAAAATAAATAAATATTTCTTTTTTAAAAAAGAAAAGATCAGTGAAATTGACACCAGCCCCCCAAATATGACCTTCATGGTGTTCCTTGGGCACTGTGTTCCTGAATCCGTTCTTTATTTTTTTCATGAGTCAGTTCTTAAGTAAAAAGATGGCAGTGGTGTTTGCAAACAACCCAGCAGCCAAGTACTGGAAACTGGGGAGTGAGTGGAGACCGGAGGGGAGAGGAATCACAGCCAGAGCCCGGAGGTCTGTCCTGACTGCACCCCTGGCTGAGACTTGGAGCAGCCCATTTCCTTGCTCTGTGCCTGCGTGCGATCCCTCCGCTGTAAACTGGGGTGACTCCATCTCCCTACCCCACAGGGTTTCCGTGAGAAAAGGGTAAGGGACTTAGGTTGAAAGCAAGGTGAGCTTTTGTTGCTCTTCCTATCATAGCCGGCAAATGGTACAGGCTGAGATTCCCTTACTGTTTGTGATGTCATCAGCACTGTCTCTGACCTTCCCCCTGTTTTAGGTTCTAAGCTTCCTCAAAAGCCAAAACTCAAGAGAAAGAGGATTAAGGAAGCCCCAGACACTCCAGAGGCCTGTCCGGAAGAAGACCAATCTGGGGCTGAGGGCCAGCTTGCCCTGGATCCTGGGGCACTCGCACTTGAGGGGAGAGGGCTATGAGGGACCAGTGAGGGGAAAGCGGAAGCTGTCCTTATCAAAAGGACGCTCAGTCTTAATTGTGTATAAATGGGACAAGGAAATAAACATCATTTAGACAGTTCAACTTGGCTAATCATCATCGTGCATTTTTTTTAAAGTTATTTATTTGGTTGCACTGGGTCTTCACTGCTCTGTGCGGGCTTTCTCTAGTTGCAGAGAGCAGGGGAGGTCTTTTTTTTTTTTAGTTAAAAATAAGTATTTGCCAGCCACCTTCTGAATAGTAAATGGCCCCCATATACACAGGTAAGTAAGAGGCAGTTGCTGTGTCAAGGACCGTCACAGTCTGGGGGGAACACACACACAAATAGACGTTATAACAGGGTAACGCAGGTGTCTGGGGAAGGCCTTGAGGTGACATAGGCGCTGATATGTGTCTCCAGGAGAGAGCGCAGGTGGGAGGAGAATGGGCCAGGAGTCAGTCGGAGGGTGATAGTCTGGTGCCTGCCTGAATCATCTGCCTTGATCCTGCGGGGAACTTAGGGGGGACAGTGACAACGGAGATGCCAGGCAAGGGAAGGTGTTGATGTGACGCGGGTATCAGCCACGTACGTGGAAGTGAGAGAGGGTAGAGTCAGGGGACCAAAGAAGGAACTGTACTGATCGTCTCAAGGGACTTCCCTGGCTGTCCAGTGGCTAAGACCATGCCCCCAGTGCAGGGGGCCCAGGGTGGACCCCTGGTTGGGGAACTAGATCCCACATGCCATAACTAAGAGCGCACACGCTGCAACTAAAGATTCTGCACACCGCAGCCAAGACCTGGCTCAGCCAAAAAGTAATTTTTTTTTTTTAAAGGCAGCTGCACTTCTCTAGGGCATTTTAAATGACTAAAGTAGAACTTCTTTTAAAAAGTCAGTTGCCAATATTAACTTGGTACATTTCACATTAGAAACAACAACAGTTTGAAAAAACTGACCACACCCAGACCTGCCTTCTTGAGACAACCCTTGGCTGGGGCTCAGGTTTCACTGATAATTCTTTCCAGCTCACCGCAGTCTCCACCCCTGCCTGTTGCCTTACACACCGGCCTTCTTCACTCCTTTCTGTTAATAGGTTTGACCCTTTTCGCCTTTTGTATACGCCAGCCTTAGGGTATATACACACACACGGTGACGCTGTGCATGCATAGGAGCAGGGTGGATCTGTGGGACTAAGGTTGACTGGACAGCTCTTGGTGACTGAGTGGGAGATGAAAAAGGAGGGGAAGAGGAGGTTGTGAAGACGGCACATCGTCTCTAGCTAGAAAGGCCAGGGAGACAGTGGTCAACTCCAGGAGGAGAAGCAGGGCCAGTCATGTTCCAAGAACACGGGAGAATCACGGGCTCTGTTCCAGGCAGAGCATCCAGTGCCCGTGAAGGGTGGAGGGCGGGGTGGGGTGGGGGGACCAGAATAAATGTGTGTGACCCTTTTTCCTCTCCTCCTTCAATCTGTATTCAGGAGTAAATATTATCAAAGGTTTTAAATGGTAAAATGAACATCAGTGTAGACCTGAAGGCCAGGGACAGGAACGCACCAGTGGGGGGGGGGGGGGAGGGCCACCCCATCTCTTGGGTCCTCCCACCCATTGCCTGCCAGAGGCGAGAGGACAGAGGCTAATGCAGGGGTCTGGGGCCAGCCTCACTGGGGGGGCCCCGCCAGTCCTGACAAAGCAGGGAGGGTTTGTGAGAGACGAGCAGCCGGTCGGAGGGTGCTTCTGACGACTGGGGGCTCTCCACTTTTCTCCCGAGCGATGTCACTGACAAGGTCCCAGGGGAAAAGCCGGCTGTTGGGGGAACGGACCAAAAGAAGCAAGTGACCTCGGTGTGTGAGGCAACACTGCCCCCTACAGGAATTCTGGAACTCTACAGCCTTCTTCCTGCGCGAAGAGCCGGAGACCAGTGTGGGAGATTCCTACCAGCCTGGAGGACAATCAGGAGGCCTGCAAGTAAAATGCGCAAGAGGTGAGGCTTGGATTTGGAGGCTTTCTTTCTTTTCTTTTTTTGGCTGCATCAGGTCTTAGTTGTGGCAGGTGGGCTTAATTGCCTGCAGGCATGTGGGAGGCCTCTTAACTCTTTCCTTAAATTCAATAGGTCTCAGAATTCTAAAGACAGATCACATGACATTGCTCTGCTCAAAATATTCCAATAGCACAGAGGATTTTTAGAGCAGTGGAAATACCCTGTATGATACCAGAGTGGTGGATACATGCCATCATACATTGGCCCAGACCTCTAGGGTGTGTGACGCCAAGAGCGACCCTAATGTAAACTGTGGACTCTGGGTGATAATTCTGTATCAATGTAGGTCCATCAGTTGTAATTAATAACCCGTCCGGTGGAGGGTGTGGGTGATGGGGGAGGCCGTGCATGTGGAGGAAAGCCGTACACAGGAAATCTCTGCACTGTCTGCAGTTTTTAAACTGCTCTAAAAATCAAAAACAAACATATACACAAACAAAACCCTCCAACAGCTCTTTATCTCCTGCAGATTAGAAGCCCAAGTTTTTGCTAGAGCCTACAAATCCCTGTGTGATCTATCCCTGTCCATGCTGGGACCTCTTTGTCCACATCCTTGCTTTTCTCATACCAGTCAAGCATACTGCTGGGGACTTCTCTGGTGGCCCAGTGGCTAAAACTTCATGATCCTGACACAGGGGGCCCATGTTTGATCTCTGGTCAGGGAACTAGATCCCACATGCCGCAGCCAGAAATCTCATGTGCTCCAACTAAGGCCTGGCATAGCCAAATAAAAAATAAAATAAAATAATTTAAAGTATACTCCTGCCTCAGGTCCTTTTCACTGGCTATTTCCTCTGTCTGGAATGTTCCTTTATTTAAAAATAGCCATTTATTTATTTATTCGTTGGCCGCACTTTTAGGCATGATCTTGGTTCCCAGATCAGACAGGGGATGGAACCTGTGCTCCCTGTAGTGGAAGCAGGGGAAGATTCTCAACCACCAGACTGCCAGGGAAGACCCCTGTCTGGAATGTTCTTTACCAAACTATCCACTTGGATCATTCCTTCTTTCCCTTGAAATCTTAAGTATCACCTCCTGAGGACAGCCCATTGTAATCCCCTATTTTAAAGTCCAACAACCTCTGCACCCTGAATATCTTTTAGTGTTTTTATTTTCCTAAAGTACTAATACCTGTCAAATATTACATAATTTAGTTATATAATGATTGTATTTCTTGTTTATTGATATTCTCCTCCCAGTGAAATAGAAGTTCCACAGAGACAGAGCTTTTTGTCTGTTTTGCTCATTGCTGTATCCCAGCGGCGACAGGCCCCGCACGCAGGAGGCACTTACACATTTGGGGGTTTTGTTTTCAATTTTTGGCTGCACCCAGCGCATGCGGGACCTCAGTTCCTCAACCGGGGATCGAACCCGCCTCCCCTGCATTGGAAGGCAGAGTCTTAACCACTGGACTGCTGGGAAGATCCTGTAACAGATATTTGTAGAATGAATGATTGAATCCCATGACTTGGGAGATGGCAAAGTGCTTTCTTTGTATCCATCCTTCTTGGATCTTCATGTCACACTCATCAGGGAGATTCTGCCGCATTACGGGGAAGAAATCAGAGGCTTAGGGGCTGCCACAGCTGAGCTGAGACCTAGACTTTCCAGGTCTCCTGACTCCACATCCAACGCTCCTTAGTTTTGACTTTATGATTTTTCCTTTGTGCATGCAGACATTTTCTGTTTTTGTAAAGTAAAATTGTCAATCTTTTCTTAAATGGTTTCTTTATGACTTTGAAAGATCTTCCTCACTCAGAGAATATTTAAAATTTTATCTTTCTGGCTTCCCTGGTGGTCCACTGGTTAAGAATTCACCTTGCAATGCAGGAGTCACCGGTTCTACTCCTAGTCCGGGAAGGTACCCCATGCCACAGAGCAACTAAGCCCACGCAGCAGAATTATTGAGCCTGTGCTCTAGAGTCTGTGAGCCGCAACTACTGAAGCCCGAACACTCTAGAGCCCGCTCTCCACAAGAGAAGCCACTGCAATGAGAAGCCTGCGCACCAGAGCGAGAGAGTAGCCCCCATTTGCCACTTCTAGAGAACAGCCTGGAGGCAGCAACGAAGATCTAGTGCAGCCAAAAATAAATTTTAAAAATTCTATCTTTCCCTCTTGTAGCACCAAGATTTCAGTTTTTACATTTAAATCTGTGGTCTTTCTGGAATTTAAAGTTGTGTAATTGGATTCCAGTATGTTTTTTTCAGATAGCTAAATGGTTATCCTTGCAAAGTGGGAGTGTATTTATAGGATATAATATATAGGGGGAAAATCCATTTTCTACAGTTTTGAAATGTCATCCTTATTATATATTAAGTTCCTGATTTACTTGGGTCTATTTCTGAACTTTTTGTCCTGGGCTATTGATCTGCCTGCTCATGTAGAGTTGGGTTTTACTGAAAAAGGAGAAAAAGACACTATAATAACAAAACAGGATATGTTAGGAAAAGAGTATTCAGTTTCTAAAAAGAACCAAATGAAATTTCAAAAATAAAAAATAATCATTGATATTGAAACCCTAATGGTCAAGTTAAACAGTAGACAACATCTGAATTCACAGATCAATCTTAATATCATAAAGCAAAATAACCAGACATTTATGGGCCTCCAGCCTAAGTGGTACGTTTGCAAAAAATTCAAACCTGAATCTGATCAAATTTCTAGATCTAATTACCAGATCATAGGAAATACAAGGGACTGGGGAGCATATTAAATGATACCATGGGGACAGAATCAGCAAACTTCTTTTAAAATTTTTTTATTATTATTTTTTGACTGCGCTGAGTCTTCGTTTCTTTGCTCAGGCTTCCTCTAGTTGCGGGCTTCTCTTGTTGTAGACTATTGACTCTAGACTCTTGGGCTCAGTACTTGTGGCCCCTGGGCTTAGCTGCCCTGCGACATGTGGGATATTCCCGCAACAGGGATCAAAACTGTGTATTGGGCAGGGAAGCCCTCCGCAAACTCTTGACTGTGTGAAGATCCACAGAGTAAACAAACCAGTTACTTTAATAAATAAACTTCAAAGGGGGAAAAAGAGGAAGAAGAAATCTAAAAATTAAGAGATTGAAGAGATATGACCAAAGGACATAGGAGGACTCTGTTTGCATCCCCATTAGAGCAAACTAGTCCTACAAAAACGTTTATGAAACATTCAGGGAAATTGAACATGGACTGATGACTTGATGATGTAAAGGAACGTTAGTATTTCTTGAGTTTAGTAATAGTATTTTGGATTTATATATGTGTGTGTATATATATATTTAAGTCTTTATGTTTTAGAGATAAACAGTAAAATATTTGGGGATAAAACTATGATCCTGGGATTTGATTTAAAATATCCAGTGGAGTGGTGATCATTTGGTAATGTATAGAAATATCAAATCACTGCGTTGTGTAATAGGAACTAACACAGTGTTATAGGTCAACTATGCTTCAAAACCCAAATAAACTTGTAGAAAAAGAGATCAGACTTGTGGTTATCAGAGGCAGGGGTAGGAGGAAAGAGGAACCAGAGGAAAGTGGTCAAAAGATACAAACTTCCAGTTATCAGATAAACTAAGTATTTGGAATATAACATTCAACATAATTAGTGTAATTAACACTGCTGTATATTCTGTATGAAAGTGAAGAGAGTAAATCCTAAGGGTTCTCATTTTAAGGAAAAATTTCTCTTCTTTTCCTTTTGTATGAGATAATGGGTGTTCACTCATTGTGGCAATCATTTCATGATGTATGTAGGTCAAATATGATTGCTGTTCACCTTAAACTTAGACAGTGCTGTATTAGTTTATCAATCTCAATAAAACTAAAATAAATTGGGTCACAAAGGCAGGGTGCATGGTGGCTGAGAGAACAGTCATAATGAGACTGGCCACGTATTTATAAGCTGGATGAAAGCTATAAGGGAGTTCCTTATACTAGTCTCTCTACTTTTGCATGCTTACAAGTTTCCAAAACTCAAAAGATTAGCCAAACCATTGCTTCTCTCCTAGTTCCAAAAGAGCCATAATTCTTCTGGCTTAAAACAGGATAGTCTTGGGATCTCCCTGGTGGTCCCATGGCTAAGACTCCACGCTCTCAATGTAGGGGGTCTGGGTTCGATCCCTGATCAGGCAATTAGACCCTATATGCCACAACTTAAAAATCCTGCATGCTGCACTTAAGACCCAATGCAGCCAAATAAATTTATTTTTTAAAAGATAAGCAAGGTAGTCTTCAGCCTTGATATTTGGTCTAGAAGCTTATTCTACCCAGACCTCTCCCCCAGGATTCACTTTCTGCAAGGAGATGGGATGAAGGTCCAGACTGGAGTCCAAATCAAGCCTTGACCTCTGATAGCTGGTAAGTTTCCAGAGAAGAGGGACAGAAGGTTCAGAGCCTTAGGAGAGGGTCTGTAATAAGAAACGTGCTTCATGCTGAACAGAACTAAGTTAGGGATGCTCCTTACCAGCAGGAAGATCCTGACAGTTAAGACCCTAAGAAGGCAACCACAGACCCCAAATGCATAGCCTTATTACTAATCCAAGAAAAGCAAATGAAAAGAATAATTCTGTCTTTGTACCATATTAGTATAACAAAAATCACAAAGCCCCCGTGTAGATGTGAGTGTGGAAAAAGCAGAGTTCTGATACAGTACAACTTGAGTGGAAACTGATACCACCCAGCAGCACGTGTCAAAATCTGACCCAGCAACTCCACGACCAGGGGTTTATTTCTAAGACAAGAATCTAAGATGTGCACGAAGCTTCACTGTCAAGGATAATACCAGAGAGGAAATTTACAGTGGGGAGAAACTGGAAGCAATTTAAATATCCAGTGTGGAGGTTTGAAAATACATCCACAAATACTTGGACTTCCCTGGTGGTCCAGTGGTAAAGAATCTGCCTGGTAATGCGGGGGACACAGGTTTGATCCCTGGTCTGGGAAGATCCCGCATGCCTCAGCGAGCCACAGATACTGAGCTCGAAAGCCTGTGCTCTGCAACAAAAGTCACTGCAATGAATAGCCCCCGCTCACCACAAAAAGAGAAAGCCCCCGCGCAGCAACAAAGACCCAAGGCAGCCATAAGTAAGTAAACAAACAAAAATAGATATACTCACAAATTCTGATATTGCTTCTTTCAGGACAAGGGGTTTCATTCCCCTTCCCTTGTGAGCTGTTCTTGGGGGGACCAACTTCTAATGAATAGAGTCTGGTGAAAATGATGATGAGTTGTGACTTCCTGGGGTAGGTCATAAAAGATACTGTGGCTCTTTCTGTTGGAATGATTTGTCCTGGGGGAAGTCAGTGGCCGTGTCAAAAAGACCCACAGCCCCATCAAGCAGCCCACACCAGGAGGAACTGAGACCTCTTGCCAACAGCCGTGTTAAGTGAGCCAGCTTGGAAGCAGATTGTCCAGCAGCAGCCAAGTCTAAGGTTGCCATAATTACAGTCTCATGAGGTCCCCTGAGCTAGAACAACTTGGTGAAGTCACTCTTGAACTCCAGTTCCACAGGAGCTGTTAATATTTTTGGTTTGAACCAATTAAGTTTTGGTATAACGTGGCACTGTTAACCAAACTTTTAGAAACAAGAGACTGGACTGAAATAAAAAGGTGTGTCTTTGGGATTTGTTAGGACTGCAGCTTGGGAGACACAGATTCGAGAAGCACTTGAACTGCCTTCCATTGGCCCACAAAACGGGGGAGGCTTATAAAGGCAAAAACTGCAAGGTTAGTTACACAGGTTCTTTATCAGGAATTTTTAGTAATGTATTGGTTATACTGGAAAATACTATAAAGTACTTTTTTTAATACCTGCAACTCTACTAATAAAGAGGTAACCACACTTAACAAATTGTCATGTTTGCTGTCTCTTTTTTGTTTCATTCATGCTTTGTATTGATTTATCTTTTGACCTCCAGCTTTATTTCGATCATGACCATTTCCCCATACTATTATATATGGTAAGTGTAACTTTTAATGACTATGTACCCCACTGTGTGGATGGGCCATAATTTAATGCATCCTCTATTGCTGGAATTATTATCTATTGGTATATAATGAAGACAAACTGAAATTATAATGGAGCAATCACAGTTCACGTGTGTGTACTAAGTCACTCAGTCATGTCTGACTCTTTGCGACACTATGGACTGTAGTCTACCAGGCTTTTCTGTCCATGGGATTCTCCAAGCAAGAATACTGGCGTGGGTTGCCATGCCCTCCTCCAGGGGATCTTCCTGACTCAGGGATCGAACCCGTCTGTTACATCTCCTGCATTGGTAGGCAGGTTCTTTACCACTAGCGCCACCTGGGAAGCCCCACTCACAGTTCATGTGTGAAAGTCGCTCAGTTGTGTCCGACTCTTTGTGACTCCATGGACTCTATAGTCCATGGAATTCTCCAGGCCAGAATACTGGAGTGGGTAGCCTTTCCCTTCTCCAGGGGATCTTCCCAACTCAGGGATCGAACCCAGGCCTCCCACATTGCAGGCGGATTCTTTACCACAAGGGAAGCCCAAGAATAACTAGAGTGGGTACCCACTCTCAGTTCAGGCACACAGAAATGGAGTGGGTGACCACTGAGGATTTGGTCTCAGACACATCCCTGCAGCACTGAAAAACTTGAACTTTCTTTGAACTGCACCAGACCCAAGGACATTGCCAGCACCTCCTGCTATAACCTTATAATCTCAAGGTCTCCCCTTGTAAATATAAAACCATTCTGGATCCCAACCAATTCTAAACAAGCACTCTTACTTCTGTGCAGCTCCATTTATAATTCTTCATTTTTATCATAAGCGCATTGGCTCCCTGGAACTCTCACCTTCTGATAAGATTTATCTAAAGCAGCTTTTATTTTTAAAAATTTAAAGATTTAATTTGTCTGATCAAATACATACTAGGTAAACTTCTTCTTGGTCAAAAAGTGCCAAGGGTGGTTTTTTAAGATAACTAGTCTTTTTTTTTTCCTTTTTCATCTGGTATAGAGAAATGTGATGACTCTACCACTAACACAACAGTTGTAGAATGTAGACTGGCCATGGGTCACATCCACTAACAGAACAGAAAAATGCTCAAAACTATTTAAGCACCAGCAAGAGTGAAAAACCACCTGATTCTGTGCTGAGCAGGAAGTTAAATGCCAATCAATTCTGACATGTTATATCAATGTTCTAATTCACAAATATATCTCACAAGGCTTACCAATACACTGTCTGGAAGTGCTCACTCACACTCTTTTCAAACTTCATATATCATGCCTGACTTTGTGACTAGCCTAGATACCTCATGTGAATGGAATCTACACTATTTACTTGCTTTCCCCTTTTGTGACTGGCTTACACAAACAAAATGCCCTCAAAGTTCACCCAAATTGTAGCAGGAGTCAGAATTTCCTTCCTGTTTAAGGCTGAATAATATTATGTTGTATGTATGAACTACCTTTTGTTGCTTTCACCTTTTGGTTATGGTGAATAATGAGGCTGTGAACACGGGTGTGCATGTGACCATACGACAATGGCTTTAACAAAACTTCAAATAAAATGCTGCATAACTAAGTACCAAGTGGCAACTCAAGCTTCCCTTGTCCTTTCAGCCTGATGAATGAGATTTTATGCAAGAAATGGCATTTCAAACAACAAAAGGGCATGTTCAGAGTCATGGAGATGGAAAAGGAAATAAATTTAAATTCAGGAACACCAGAGAATTCCCTGGTGGTCCAATTGTTAGGACTCTGCGCGTTCACTGCTGAAGATGCAGGTTCAATCCCAGGTCAGGGAATTAAGATCTTGCAAGCTACATGGCCAAAAAAAAAAAAAAAAAAAAAAATTGGTGATATATATATATCACCAAAGGTGGCAGGTGATGAAGTCAATGCTGACTATTCCAAATGAAGGTGGGATTTTGTCTAACATTCATCAGTTTTCTTCATAATCTGGTTTCATTTCCTGTAATTGTTTTCGGTGCTTTAGATTCATGCTGTTTCATAAAAAGACCTAATCTGACCCCACCTTTCATATGAGGAAATGACACACACGGAGGCTTATAATGACACATCTCAAATTCCTACTGTTAAGAGGCAGGGGTAGAACCATAACCCACACCCAGGGTTTTCGCCACTGACAGACACCCAGCAGAACTTTACTCATCACCCATTCTCAGCCTTTGCGTGAGACTAGGGAAAAGAAGGGTGTGATTACTTTTGTAAAGCCCCCAAAGCCCTCTGTGTTCATGCAGTGCTTGTGTTTCCAAAGTACTTTCATAAGCACCGTCTTCAGGAGCTGTTACCAAGCGTCTCCTCTGCCACGCGTCTCACTAGAAGCAGCGCACCGCTATTCTAGTTCTGACAGTTTCTCTTGTGTTGTTTGCTAATAAAAAAGTCTGTGATGTTTAAATAGCCCCAGGTCCCGACCGAAAGTAAGCACAACTAAACAGATACACTATGAATGCAGGAACACTATATTTATTAAGTCAATAATTCATTTTTAGCAATACAAGTACAGAATATATCACAATGCTGGTTACAAACATACTTAGTATGGTTTAATGGTTACAAATAATGGTGGGTACTACAAGTTTGTGATAAGGGTGATATGAAAGGTCATTCTGACACAATGAAGAATTGTCTTTAAAAAAATCTGTCAATGACCTTAGATATTTCTATAGAAATTACTGTGGCACTATTAGTGGGGATTTTCATGTAAAGAATTGATAGTGATTTGCTTTTGTTTCAGTAAGAGCTTTTTGAGTCTATTAAACTAAAATCCCCGGTTGCTTAATAAAGTATAAAAATAGTACTGACCTGGTAATATTTAATAAAACATAGCATTCATTCACATCATAAAAGTAGAACTAAAGTGAAAAGTTTTTAGTTACCATGGCAACAGATCTTCCCATAAAAGTAATCTACAGAAATGAGTAATGTTACACAAATGGTACCTGCAAAGTTATTTAGTGATCCAACACTTGTGCACCACAAACCAAGTTTTCTAGATATCTATATATAGCATATATTTTTAATCTTAAACTTTACTTTAAAAAAAATGTGCACTTCAACAAACTCACTAAGGCCACTCATGCTATAGATGCCTAGGATTGCAATTAAAGAACAGCATTATTTTAACAAATCCTCAAGCACACTCCTTCAGGTCACCAACAGGGTAAAACCAGTTTTCTGCCTAAAACATTCCTGAGATTTGTGGACAACTACTAATGTTCAAGCTGGAGATGAATTAAAATGTCAGATTAAAAAAAAAAAAAGGAATTTTCTAGCAAGAACTGAGGTCCTCCAAGAGGTGAAATATATATGCTAATTCTTAGAGCAAAAATAAAAGTCTTAGAGACGCTTTTACTTATAAATATTTTTCCAGTAGTAACTTTGCCATCCAGAAAAAGAACAGTTTGGAAGTAGCCAGGCTACAGATTCAGGGGAAAAAAAAGGTAGAGTGACAGTTTAATACAGGTATCCTCCTCTTTCTGAAAGTTCACTTTATGCTAGTTTGCTTTTATCAAAGACCTGCAATAGCGCCTGTTTTTACCAATCGAAAACAGATCCAAAAAGGAGCGTCACTTTCACAAAAAGAGGTGAAAAGCAAAACTGGCATTCAGCGTCTGTCTGCACACAGCTGTTAGGAGGCAGAGGCAAAAAGCAGCAGGAGTGGAACCGCCACGCTCCTCTCCTGGAACGACACTTGGCATCGCAGCTTGAAGCCGCCACAGCTTTACCTGTGCGGGCTTCTGTGCTTTATCTCAATTTATTTTGCGCATCTATTAGCCCTAGGCTAATTGCCACCCTGCTGTTCACCTGTTTTGGCTGAAAGAGGTTTCATGGGGACACTCCTTTTGGACAGCGGGGAAAGACTGCTGTCCCTGCTGCTACTTAGCAAACCATTCTTTCCATCTGTAAAGTACGGTCCAAAGTTCCACTCATGTTCTAGGCATGTGTTTGCCACTGAGCATTCTGTCTGCACTGTCAGGAGCAGCCAAATGGCACGCTATTTATAAGATTGCAGCTGCTTGATCTAGTTTTCTCAAAATTATGACCTTTTCTCTAACAGGCTAAGAGTGTTGCAAAGGCCTTTGTCCAATCTTTCATTTTCACAAAACAAGGCACACCTGCACGGGGGCTATTCCAAAGCAATACCAGCTGTCCGTGCTGGAAAGAGACAGCTCTGGTAACGGTAAGGGTCCGAATGCTTTGAGCAGTCAGCTTTGGCGACCCATAAAAATTATGGTCTCAAAAACCCCCAACTGGCTCTCTGAAACGGAACAAAGGAGTGACTGACCACCTGTGTGGCACAGGAGTGTTACGGCTCCCTGATGCACCCAACTTGAGTAGCACCAAACTTCAGGGAAAAAAAAACGAGTACAAGAGAGAACAAGGTCAGGAAAGGAGGAGACCAAAGGCCTCTTATTTAAAATTACTTTGTTGAACTGCCAGAAAAGTCTTTTAAGCTGGTCTATGCTTTCTTATACATAACCCTGCCATATACGAAAAATTTGTTCAAGCAATTGGTTATTGTGAAGTAAATTTTACTGAGACTTTTTCCCCCTACCCCCATAAATCATGATGATATTCACCTCCCTAACTTATCCTAAACATTCCAACTAAAAGGATAAAACCCACACTTAAAATTATTAGGGTATTATTCTTCATTAGAACCAGAAATAATAGCATATTAAGTTATATCGCTATCAGAATCTGGCAATCTCTTTTCTCAATCTAGTGTGTCTGCATTAAGTATATGGATTTACAGAAAACTACATTAAAACAGTGGCAATAGGGCAAACTATCAGCAATGATTTTTTTTTTTTAAAGAAAAACTGGCTGCCATTTAACATTATCACCCTGTGATCCTAGGCTTCTAAATATCATGTTGCTTTATCACTGAGTGTTATCTGAGTTCAAACTGAATTAGAGAAGATGAGGCCTTAAGTCATTTGCTGGATTTTATCCTAGGAAATGCTGTATATGCACAAAACCAAAAATACAGGTTTAAAAAAAAAAACTTCATATGAAAACATAAGTTTCAAAATATTTATTGAAAAACAATTTACCATGACATTCCTATACCACAAACATACCACAGGACTCTAAATAACCAACAAAAGTGTACAAAGCCTATCCTTAAAAATCTTTGGAGGTATTAAATATATAGGCCCATGAGGATAGAGCTGAGTAACTTAAAAATGTTAGTCCTTGGTCACACAGACTGTTTGGTAATTAATAAAGAGGTGCCTCCTGGCATTAGATTGCAATTAACTGGGAGGGGGGGTGCAGGTGTGCCAATGTGCTCTTTTCAATTAAAAATAATTCAGTATAAGGATTACACCCAGGTTTTGAAATCACACAGCTTATCATCTTAAAGATATCTGGGCTTGTTTCATTTCTTCTACCTTCCCTAGGGAATCCCCTCCTGGGGACTTAAAAACAGTGGGATCATAACTAACAAGATGGCAAATAACAGCCTTAAACAAGGTTATATTTGGGAAGGTCAAAAAAGTGTTTAAAATCGAACTGATCTGAAATTTCCAATTACTTTTTCTGCACTCCAAGTGGTGGACAGTTTACATTTTTCCCCCTCCCATCCCAACACACCTGTTAAAAGAAAACCCAAATTTAGCACACATCCACTCACCCACAGACCACTCCAAGCATTAGCCAGGAGCAACAACTCTTAACAGCCAAGTCATGAACCCCTGAAAATAGGGGGGAAAACCCTGATTCTTAACTATAGAGGCACCAAACAGGCCACTATAATAAGAACTGAGGTAACGGCAACAGACCTTTTTTGTTTCTTAAATTGCTACATGTTACAACTTCTCAAATTTGAATATTACCTCAACATTAAATAACTTGACTGGCTTAAATGAAAAATCAAAACCCAATAAACAGAAAGATGAGTTAGTGAAATAGATATATCATTAGGGGAAATCTTTACATTTGACTCTTGAATTTCATATAAAATGATCTACTGTTTGCAATATTGTTTTTATCATAAACATGAAGGATTTCTTAAGAATTGCTTATTTGGCGGCATTTGTTTTTCCATTAATCCCCATAAACCAAACATTAACCTAAAATTCCCATCTGGACATGAGCTATTTCATGACTCAGCCAATATACTCACAAACTGCGTTATTAGGGTAGCATTTAAAACGAGAGGGGTGGCTGCAGCAGGTATTTATAGACTTGTTTAGGGCATTGCCATCTGGGTACCTTGACTAAAGATATGCCACTGAAATTGCCAAATTTCCCTAATTTGGTGACTATTACATGAATACAATTTTGTATTATCAGTTTTCATAATACATCTAAATGAAAATCATTCTACGATAAAAGGAAAAGCAGGGGCTAAAATAATCATCTAAAACCTCTGGTCCAAATAACCCCTTTCTACATTAGGCTGGTCCTTTTCAGATCCTCCTGGTCCTGTTAGCAAAAGCTATCAGAGCATCTTGCCTTTTTGTACCCCCAAAAAACACAACAAAACCAAAAAACCAAAGAATTAAAATTGCTGGTTTATCAGCTTTTCTATTACTTACAGGTCAACACTGGTCCAGTTCAGATGGATCTGACAGTCCTCCCCCTTGTCACACAGCCCTGGAGTGGCTGTGTCCACTTTTCTAGGTAAGGAAGCCAAACCTAAGTCAGGATGTCCTCTGCTATTAGCACTTGTGTTAACTTTTCTATACTGTGTATAAAGATTTTCCCCATAAAATTTCTTTACAGTACAGTATTGAATACCTCCTCAAGGAAGAATTATATGTTAAAAAGTTGTTAAAATCATCCTTACATAATAAGAATGCAACTCTTTTAAACTCTTAAATAGTTTTATTTAGGGGTTCTTTTCTTTCAGGCTTTCTGCAAAATGAATTACTTTTTTTTAAAAAACAAAAACAAAAAAATTCCTGTTGTTTGTTCTACGAGGTTGAAAATATGGGCCAGACTACTTATACATGCGGTACATGCTGAATATAACTGAATATATGCTTATTCCTACGGACACTCTGCAAGAAAGGGATCACCCAAATAGGGTCAAAGGACTGGACCAGTGTTTCAATGCAAATTCCAGCCCCAAAAAACAACATGGTTTTGATTTCACAGTATGAATTCCCTGGAATCTGGGAAAAGGTAAGTTAGTTAACTGAGGTCCTCCCTCAGCAGCTGGGTCCCTCGACATTCTGAGCAATCAGGAAGGACTGCACCACTTCTTCAGTGGACTGGGGGCTGGTGTTGACGTCTTCAAGAGCATCGGTCACGGAATACTGCCGATCTCGTAACCGGTTCCAGTTAGATAGAACATTGTGATACTCAAACACTTTCTCATAATTCCCAATGGAGTTGTAAAGTTTAATGAGACCTCGGTAATCATATTCCAGTCCACTGTAGCCTTCACCGAAAAGTTTCTTCCCTGAAAGTAAACAGAAAAAGAAAGGAAGCTCAAATAATGAAATAAAGTAGTTTCTACAACACAAGCTTAGTTCTTTAAAATAGGGCGTCTTTGTTTTATTCCTTTTCAAAGGAATAGATTCGATTAAAATTTTTTATTGGAATACAGTTGCTTTACAATATTGTGTTAGTTTCTTGCTACATAGCACAGGGAATCGTCACACATACATATGTACATGTGTCCCGCCCTTCGTTAGATTCCCTCCCCACTGAGGTCACCACAGAACGTCGAGGAGAGCCCCCCGTGGTGGTCAGTGGGTCCTCACTGGTTATCTGTTTTACACTCAGAAGTGTGCTGATGTCAGTCCCAGACTCCCAATCACCCCACCCTCCAGCCGGAACACAGTCAATTCTTCTATCAGTGTTTACTGACACAGTCTTACCCACAGACTACTTCTAAGACTTAAAAAAAAAATTCTCTTGTCTAAGGTCACTGGTCTCTGTAGAATAAAACTGTAGAAGTTCATAGTCTGAAGAGAGTTCATAAAGAGGTCACAGCTCATTTACAGGGCATACTGTTTTCAAAAAAGCAAAGTACGTGGAGTATGCCACCTTTTATGTAAAATAAAATATTTATGTCTGTGAACGTTTATGCCAAAAGATATACAGAGGAATGATGCTGGTGGTCCAGTGGTTAAGAATCCACCTGCCAATGCAGGGAACACAGGTTCGCTCTCTGGTCTGGGAGGACCCCACATGCCTTGGGGCAACTAAGCCAGTGAGCCCCCACCACCCCACGGAGTCCAAGCTCTAGAGCTGAGAGGCACAACTACCGAGCCCACGGGCCACAACTACTGAAGCCTGCACGCCGAGCCCACGCTCAGCGACGAGGAGCCCGTGCACAGCAGCAAGGCCCAGCACGGCCAGAGATAAAAAACAAAAACAAAAACCACAGGAAAAATAGATGAGAAAATGACAAGGCCTGTTACTCATAGCAATGAGTGGCGAGGAGAAATTAAGGGCAGCCACACACCTGTGAGAAGACCTTTCTATATAGTTGACCTTCTTTTTTTGGTCATGTCATGTGGCTTGTGGGATCTTAGTTCCCTAACCAGAGATTGAACCCAGGCCCTCAGCAGTGACAGTGAGGAGTTTTAACCACTGGACTGCCAGGGAACTCCACAGTTCTGACTTTCTAGAGTATTAATATTTCACAGTCAAATAATCTAGCAGACTAAATAAAAACAGGGGAATGTTATACAAACATAAACAAATGAACCTAGTTCTCTCGTAAATGAGTAACTCGCTGATAGCAGGTGGCAGGGAGATAAGCAACCTATACATTTTGAACACAGTATTGATTATATACCTTCAGGTTAAGGACAAGGTCAACTGTAAATGAACATTAAGCTCTAAGCAGTAACTTTGGTTTTCATAGTACTATGGGTTAGCAATTCTAAAACTACTTTATGTATATTGTAGGGTTAAGCAAGATAATCTATTATGGATAATGAGGAATCTCCACATAGACGGATATATGGCAAGGCAGCAAAGCAGAGGGGAAAGACAGTGTTTTGAAAAATGGTCCTGGTCAACTGATATCCATACAGAAGGGAAAAAGGAAGAGGGGAACAAATTTGATTGCTACCTCACAAATTTCCAGAAGATACTCTTCCTAAAGAGTATCTTCTGACTTTGGGGTAGAAAAAGATTTCCAAAACACAATTTAAAAAGTGTCAACCAAAAAAAAAAAAAGTGTCAACCATAAAATAAAAAAGCAATATTTGATTATATTAAACTTTAAGAATTTCTGTTCTTTGAAAGGCACCATTAAGAAACAAGCAGTAGAAGGACAGTTATCTGCAACACATTTAACTAACAAAGGGCTTATTACATCTAAAGTATATACAGAACTTCCATAAACCAAGAAGAAAGTGACAGACAAATTCAATAAAAACATGGGAAGAGTTTTAACAGGCACAACATTAGATGATGACCACAGTATCTTATTTTGTGATAGGTCTGAACAGAAAACAATTCAAATGTTCTGAATATCAACTAACAGTCAAATGGATAAATAATGACATACTAATTCAATACAATATTACATGGCACTGGAAATTAACAAGCAACAGGGAAATGAACAACACTGATGTATTTAACAATTGATGTTCACCAAAAGAAACAAAGCATATAAAAATATACATTGTATGATTTCATTTATATCAAGTTCTAAAACAGGTAAACTTGGTCTATGTTAAAATCAGGAGAAGGGTGAGGATGGGCTAGAGGTAGTGTTTACACAAATATTTAAAAATAATTATTTTTGCCTTTACTTGACACATGACTGTCGTATTTCTTATTACTGGCTGCAATTATCAATAAATAATCTTTAGCAAAATGTTTTAGAAGACTTCTGAGTGGCTCCTAGAGATCCTGAGCAGCTCTAAACCCATTTAAGTCTTAATAACAAAACTTCCCTATACAACATATAAGACATGTTGATCTCATCAATTAAAACAATTTTAAAATAACATACCAATTGCTATAGATCGCAAATAAAGTTTCTCGGCATTTTCATACTGATTCATGTCATAATTATATAAAGAAGCCAGATGTCCCACTGAAAGGGCTACTTCATAATCTTCTTGACCAAGAAGTTGTTCTTTAATCTGAATTGCTTTGATGTGCATTTCTTCAGCTTCCTGAAAAATAATCAAGCTGTATTAACCGTTAGGTTATACTTTTTACTATGTCAACAACTCTTATCCAATTAGTAACATTCTTCTAGATGTCAAAAACAGCGTATGGATGGCATAAGGTAATCTGGTCAGAGAAGACACTACACAATTCCAAAAGCTGCCTACGGGAAGCATCACTGGCTTGGGGAAGCTATCTATGCACATAAGCTGACGAAACACTGAAATACACCAAAATGACAAGAGAAAACGTGTCCTTGTAATAAAAAGCTGTTAGAAGAAATTAACGTCAAAATATTCTAAAATGAAAACTTCTTTCAATTTAACACACTCCAAAATTTAATTGAACTGTGTTAAGAAATTCTATACTATATTATTTTACACAGAAGTATACTTTACTATTTCATTTTTTTTTGAGTTTTGACAATTTTTATCGCAATAAACAGGTTAACTGAGGAACTGATTTTCAGATAAAAATGAATGTCTTAGATAGCAACTCTCATTCCTTTCTTATTGTGACCCTATAATGAGCAATAATAAGAATTTATAACCCAAAATTCTAAAAGGGAACTAAATTCAGTACATTTTTAACACTACAATTATAGAATACTTGCATTATCTTACATTTCTTGCACACCTAACTATGTGTCAGGCATTCAACTAAGTGTTCAATTTAAACTATTAGCTTAAAGCTATGTTTTAAGTCTGATATATGTATTTTTCTATGGTCTGTATTTTTGAGTTTTATTTATATTTTGACTGTTGTTTTATACTAGCTATTTTCTCAATTCTTATGTGAAATAATGTGGAAGTATAATAAATGTATACTTTATAATTTGAGATTACTGAAGAAGCATTACTTAAGATTTATTATTCACACTGTACTTTATTACCTAAGATTACATAGACAGAAAAATGCAGTAAAATGTGCTTTTACCTTAAATTTCCTCATTGACTGATAAAGTCTTCCAAGGTTTCCATAGTGTTTTGCAGTCTGTACATTAAATTCTCCAAAAGCTTTTTTAGCTAGTTGGAGTGAAGACAGATGCAAATCATGAGCTTCTTGAAGCAGCCTCTGTTCAGTTTCTTTATTATGACAGTCAATAGCAATCTCCTCTAAAATAAGTGCTAAATAAGAAGGCAATAAAATCAGTGCACTTTCAAACCATGTATCAAAGCTCATCAGAACATACACTTTAGAATTAAATTTTATAAATGTTACTTGTATATACTTATATATGTTTATATCTGTTTATTCTAAACAGAACCATAAACCATTTAACATACCAAAGAGCTGGTAAAGATGAGCATATTCCATTTTAATGGAAAAAAAAAAAAAAACACTTTTGGGGTCATTCTATTTTGCATAGTATAATGGTTTTCAAATGTAAGAAAAACAACAGTATACAACTAATTATTTTGTAGATTTACTCTTTTCCCAGATCAGTTTGCTTTGCTGACGTGAAACTGTTTTTTAAGCAAACAGAAGACAGATAAGAATAAAGATACAAATTTTTTAAAGTTGTGAAAGTGTGTCAAGGACTACCTAACCACTCCTGAAAACTGTGAAGCCATATTCTGCAAACTATATAACCTTTAACCAAGCAGAAGTAAAAGAACGGGTTTCCTCCTAACTCACTTGACCAGTCAAATCAGGTAATAAGATAATTTAACTTCAAAGTCCTATTTGAGACCCTCAAACTCCATTTAAAGTCTTACAAACACAAATTCTTTAACCAGGCAATTTTACTGCTAGGAAAACTGCCCATGTGCACAAAACTAAGAGATTTAGTTCACTGTAGCATTTTTAAAGAACAAAAGGTTAAAAAACTTTAGAGGTCCAATAAGACAGGTGCAGTTAAAAACATTAGAAAAAAAGGATATATACCTACATGTATTGAAATGAGAAAATATTTGTACTATATTGAGTGAACAAAGCAGATTACAGAACTAAAAAAAACATTATTCACTCATCTCAGTCTTCGAAGAAAGAAAAGTAAGAAAAAAATATTTGCCCACATGTTGATTCTGGATTGATGAGATTTCAAGCTAACTCAATTTTTCTCTTTTAATTCTTGGTATTAACCATGTATCACTTGCATGGCTTCAAAAGTGCACACCTGGGGGGAGGTAAAGCCCAGTCCCAGAAAGAAGGTGGAAGTTACTCATCACGCAAGGAGCTGCCCATGGGTGACCCGATGTCCGCAAAACCAAAGGCCCCTGGTAGGGACGGCAGCAGAGTTAAAAAGTAAGGAAGAGAGTGCTATGTGGTAAGAGCCTTGCAACATTAAAGGTAACCTGATATGAAACTGAGTTTCAGAATCTTGCACAATAAAGGTGAAGGTATGTGAAAACCCATCTTCAGTGTCACTGTGATTCTTCAATCCTCCCCTCAAAAGAAAGGAATGAATGAATGAAAGGAAAGAGAAAGGAAGGAAGGAAGGAAGGTATTCTAGCCTATTAACTGTTGTATGAGAGAAGGAAACTTCATTACGAGCCACTGGAAATTCTGAGAGATGTGGGCAAATATGTCACATCAGTGACTGGCTGTTTCAGTAATATACAGTCTAATTCTGAGGAAATAAACAAATATTCCTATTTTATACCACATACCATCAATTTAAAAATGTCAGAGAGTAGATATCTATTATAACTGACAGCTAAAGAAATCTTAAAATACATCTATTTATCTATCTATAGGAGACTAGATTACAAAGGGTACCTTTCACCCTCTTTGAAGAAGCCAAAAGAAGATGATCTTCAGGTAGGATGTGGGTAATGATACCAATAGCTCTTTCTGCATGAAACCTGCAATACACAAGATAAATTCTGGCATCTCTTTTATGTTACAAATAATTTAGGCATTAAAAAAACCCATAATTTATAACATAATACTGGTAGAATTTCTAAAACTAGCTGTGGTAAAGGACTAGTTTTTTGTTTTAACATTCCAATCTTTTGTACACTGAGTTTCTTTCCCCCCTTAATTTATTTTTATTTGAAGGATAATTAAATGAATGTTTAAACATCCAGTGGATTCCCATCTATCTCCCTCATAACCAACTGTGAAATTACTATCACGGCCTACAAGGCTTAATGCAATATGATCTTTCACTGGGCTACCTCTCTGACCACATCTCCTACCATTCTCAGAAATAATTCCCTCTTTCCCTTCTAGCCACATAGGAACTGCAGTTTTCTGAACATGCAAAGCACGTTCTAGCCCAGGATTCTTGCATTTGTTTTACTGTCTCTCTGGAATGGTTGTTCCCTGAATATCCACATGCTTTACCCTCACTGAAGTCTCTCCAGACCAGCCTAAACAGAAGACCCTAAAAAAATCTACCATCACCCTAAACTCTTAGCTTATTTTATTCTTCTTCACAGCATGTATTCTCATCTGACATGTTTGGTTATTGTTTCATGGCTCATCTTGTCAAACAGAAGGCAAGTTATTTGTCTATTTTATCTGCCAGCTCCTTTCAAACAACTCCATGCCTTCTATTCCCATCTTTCTTGGACTACAAGGAGATCAAACCAGTCAATCCTCAAAGACATCAGTCCTGAATATTCATTGGCAGGACTGATGCTGAAGATGAAACTCCAATACTTTAGCCACCTGATGTGGAGAACTGACTCACTGGAAAAGACCCTGATGCTGGGAAAGATTGAAGGCAGGAGAAGAAGGGGATGACAGAGGATAAGATGGTTGGATGACATCACCGACTCGATGGACATAAGTCTGAGTAAACTCCAGGAGTTGTTAATGGACAGGGAGGCCTGGCATGCTATACAGTCCATGGGGTCACAGAGAGTCGGACACAACTGAGCGACTGAACTGAACTGAAGCAATCATCAATTTTCTTAGATCTATCTTCCAATTTGCTGTCTCTTTAGTTGTATCTAATCTGCTATTTAACTTGTCTACTGAGTTTTAATGTCAATGACTACTTCCCAATTCTAGCTATCATAATTTGTTTTCATAATCAGTGTTTATTACCATAATTCATACCACCAACATTTAAAGTGTACAATAGAAGGTTTTTGGCTATTTCAGAGTTATGCACCTATCACTATTAATTTCAGAATATTTTCACCCCCCCCAAAAGAAACCTTGTGCACATCAGCAGTCGCTTCATTTTCTTCCAACTGCCCCAACTCTAGGCAACCACCAATTTACCTTCTGTTTCTACCTAGTCTGGACATTTCACACAAATGAAATTATGTAATATGTGGTCCTCTGTGGACGGCTTCTTTCACTTAGCACAGTGTTTTAAAGATTCATTCAAGCCGCAGCATATATCAGTTATTTTACGTTATTGTTTATTTTTGGCTACTCTGTGTGGCAGGTAGGATATTAGTTCCCCAACCAGAAATAGAACGCATGCTCCCTTTGGTGCAAGTGTAGGGTCTTAACCACTGAACCACCGGGGAAGTCCCATTTATTTTTATTATTGAAGTATAGTTGATTTACCATGTTGTGTAAGCTTTAGGTGTACCGCAAAGTGACTCAGATATACATACAGTTTCCTCAGTTTTTTTCTTTTAATATCTGCCTTTTTTCCTTAACCTTCCCTCTAAAACATTATTGATTCCTTCTTTTATATCAGTGTCAGCAAGTTTTTTTTCCTGTACAGGGTCATATAGTAAACATCTCAAGACTGTGTGGTACACACTCTGTCCCAACTATTCAAGTCTACTGCTGAAGCAGAGAAGCAACCACAGCCAAACATGAGTGCATGAGCACTGCCATGTTCCAACAAACCTTTATTTTGCCTTCAGGTCATAGTCTGCCAACCCATTTATAACTTTAGTCATCTAAGAATTTTTACTTTATAGCATCAACCAAAACCTTCTGTTAACTGGTATTTCTAGTGTGCTCATCTTGTTCATGTCTTCTGACTCACTCAAACAGAAAACGTTCCCTTATTTAAAAACATTTTTTATGGTGAATTCATCTTAGGTAGAGTTAGGTCTATGGGAAGTCTGTATGGCTTGGACAGAAGGTTAATTATTACCAAGAGCTTTGTATTTTCTCCTTAAAAGCATCCTAGGAAAAAGCAGCAGTCCCAAAGTACTTCTTAATGTTTTCCTCGGTTTGGGGTTTCCTGTATGCATGATGCCCAAATACAAGGGAGAAGTCTCTAGCCTATAAATTCCCCTATGAGGCTAGTTTTGTTCAACTGAGAGCTCAGCCTAAGATGGACAAACTTGCATGTCACCTCTCTTGCCAGTGGGCAGTTTTCTCCCTGGTCCACCCTCTTTCCCTGAGGGTGTAGCTTTGATCTTGCCTTCAGTTTTAAGTCACAGCCTCCTGTGGGCTAAATGCCTTCTCTCTTAAAACGAGGACTGGCATTCAACCAAGGTTACAGAAACTTCTAAGGCCTTCTAAGCCTTCCCACCCCAAAACACTTACACCATAGTTCATGCCTACCCTTTTTGGGTTTTAGTCCATTATTGGCCCTTGAGGATTTCCTCTTTCTCTAACAAGCTCAGTTATGCATTAAAAAAAAGATGACTGTCAATATTATTCAGCATTTCTGCATGTTATGAGCAAGTTTGTATACTACTGTATTAGTCAAGGAAAAATTACTGAAGGAGATACTTAAAGACATTCTATATGATGATATAAAGGTCTCAATGTGAAACCACATAAGATCTAAATGAACGGCTTATAAATTGGGATGATTTTAAATGACTTCAAGAACATTTTAGGGATCATGTTGAAGTTCCAGGAGGACAACTTTAATCCATTAATTTATACATTAAATAGTACTGTGTTAGGGAAAAAGCAAAACAAAACGAAACAGCAGTAGCATTTAACTCCTCATGAAAAGGAAAGTAGAACTTACAGTGCGTTGTCAAATTTCCCAGAGCTGTACTGGTGAACGTAAGACGAATACGCCAAGTCTTCATGAGCTGTTGCTACGTGAATATTTTTGCCACCGAACACTGACTGCCGAATGTCAAGGGCTGCCTGAAAGAGTCAAGAAAACAACTGATAATACTGTGAATCCTTAGAAAACACTACCTAGTTAAATTAAGCATTCTAGTGACTTAAATATATTTTTATATACTCAACCCCATCAGTTCTTGAAAAAAGTTCTGCTGTATTTAGATCACGTGTGTGGTTAGTGGCTTCAGTCGTGTCTGACTCTCTGCGACCCCATGGACGGTGGCCTGCTAGGCTTCCCTGTCCATGGGATTCTCCAGGCAAGAATACTGGAGTGGGCTGACATTTCCTTTTCCAAATTTAGATCACAACAGAACATAAAAGTCCCTATGGCTTGATTTTCTAAAGAGTAAGTCTGAATTAAAAGGCAATGGCTTAATAATAAAAGTCATTCACATGTCTTAGGAATTACATTAGTGTTTTTTCTCCATATCATCTTAAGAAATAAACTATAAAATCAGGGATACCTTGCCCAGAGTGATGGCATAACAAATCATGTACCTAAGATTGACTAAGGCCTAAAATAACTGTTAGCTACCCTCCTTGCTACTACAAAGGCAGCTATAATGATTTGTGCTAAAGTAACAACAAAGATATCTGGGTAAATGAAAAAATTGAAAACTACTATTAAATACTGACCCACAACTCCAAACTTTTTCCATAGATAAGTCTCTTTAATTCCTAAAACAGTAAGTTTTAAGAAGTTTTACTTCTTTAATTCCTAAAGAAGTTAAGTTTTACTTCTGTTATTATTTAGTAAAATAATGGTGTGCCATACATGAGGAAGGGCTCTAAAAGAGTTATTTTTAGAGTAGTTTATATACCATAAACAAACTATACGTCAGCAAGTCAATTTAGGTTGAAAGAAACAGTGTAACTATTAACATACCTGATAAATTGCAACAGACTGACAGATATTATCTACATTGAGTAAGTAGAACCCATAATCTAGCAGTGTATCAGAATATTTTGGGTGTTTGGATCCAAAATGATCCCTATAAAAAGATACAAAACTATTAGGATATAAAGTAGAGAGAGACAATTTTAAATGCTATTTTTAATAACAATCACCTACCGTGCCAAATACACTGCATGTTTAATTAACTGCTCTGCTTTCTTAAATTCACGTTTTACAACACAAGCCTAAAGATGAAATGAAATGAAAAATTGTTAAATAACTCACAGTTAATGAATGTGTTAAAACAAATATGATTTATATAATCAAACTATAATGGTTGAAAAGAAAAAAACATCTTCAAACATAAATAGAATGCATCTATTTGTAATTTCTTTCCTTCCAAGTATTTGAAAATTCCATTATAAACAGATGTGTACATATCCTGGTAATAATAAAATTTAAAAATTTCAGTCATGCCCAGAACTAAATTGTTATAACAAAATTATCTTTAAAAGCTCATATATTCCCATTCTTACATGTTATTAAAATAGTTGGGGGGGGTTGCTTGTATATTTTTGAGATTAATTCTTTGTCAGTTGCTTCATTTGCTGTTATTTTCTCCCATTCTGAAGGTCATCTTTTCACCTTGCTTATAGTTTCCTTTGTTGTGCAAAAACTTTTAAATTTAATTAGGTCCCATTTGTTTATTTTTGCTTTTATTTTCATTACTCTGGGAGGTGGGTCATAGAGGATCTGGCTGTGATTTACGTCAGAGTGTTTTGCCTATGTTTTCCTCCAGGAGTTCTATAGTTTCTGGTCTTACATTTAGATCTTTAATCCATTTTGAGTTTATTTTTGTGTATGGCATTAGAAAGTGTTCTAGTTTCATTCTTTTACAAGTGGTTGACCAGTTTTCCCAGCACCATTTGTTAAAGAGATTGTCCTTTCTGTGTTGTATATTCTTGCCTCCTTTGTCAAAGATAAGGTGTCCATAGGTGCATGGATTTATCTCTGGGCTTTCTATTTTGTTCCACTGATCTATGTTTCTGTCTTTGTGCCAGTATCATACTGTCTTGATGACTGCAGCTTTGTAGTATAGGAAAAAAAAAAACTAAATGAAATATATTGCTTAGCTCTACTAAGCAATGTCCTGGGAGTTTTAACATGCTCTGCTTCATTTAACTGAAAGGAAGAAATCTACAAGTAAGGTCTCTTCAAAATTCCCATTTTAAAGAGGATGAAACTGAGGCACAGAGACATTAATGAAGTTAACAGTACTTCAAAGAGATGCTTTATGGTGAGCATATTTATCTATACTTAGAAAACTTCATGGGAAAGGGCATTTTCCATCTGGATTGTTGCGGGACAAACCTGCTTTCAATTCTATTAAAAAAATTAAATGTTATTTACATCTAAAAATAAATAAGTAGTGGGGGTGGGAGGGTGGGGGAGAGGGTTCACCATTATTTCCTAAAGTACTTATTTATATCCCAGTGGCTTAAAACTATTTTGTAGTTTTCCATCTAATAATCTTAAAATGTACATAATTCCAAGTATTCCTATTACTTCTTAAAATGTTCTGATTCATGAGAAAGTCAGTAGACTTTAACCCTCTAAGTAACATTTAAATACAGAAATATAAATCTTGCACATAAATTAAGCTGTCTTTATACTAAACGCATATTCAACATTTTAAATTAAAAAACATATTACTATCTCTTCTAGCTCTAATGACTACCTGAATATTTATGCTATTTACTTGCTCTAAAATGACTTAATAAATTTTACAGAAATCTTAGACTCTTCTAAATCTGTCATTTTAGAAAAATTCTTCTAACTGAAACTTCCATAAGTAAAACCAGCCAAAGTGGAATATTCAAAACTGAAAACCTCTGGGAAATACTATATCTGAAAATGCTTTAAAGCTTCAGTTTACCAAAGCAGCAATTTAAAAATATTACTAAATGACTTCAAAGACTTAATTCTTTTTTTTTTTTTTTTACCCAGTAAGAAGAAACATCAAGTAAGTATTGCCCATCAGGTCAAGAACAGAAAGCTATCACACTGTGAGACTGCAATACTGTGACTGAAAGATTTAATATTAGACTATCCTTTAGGAGAAAAGTGACCAAAGTCCGTACAATCATGGCATAATGAATTCAGGCTGCTGTAAAGGTTTAAGCAGCAGCCAGATTCCTGAAAATGAGCAGAAAATTTTAGAAAATAGATGTTGGTATCCATGAGTATGCAACATCCTACTTTTTAAACAGCAGGTGGTAGTAGTTACTGTTCAGTCACTCAGTTGTGTCTGACTCTTGGCGACCCCATGGACTACAGCCCACCAAGCTCCTCTGTCCCTGGGATTCTCCAGGCAAAAATACTGGAGTGGGCTGCCATTTCTTTCTCCAAAAGATCTTCCCAGATCAGGGGTTGAATCCGTGTCTCCTGCACTGGCAGGCAGAGAGCCACCAGGGAAGCCCCCAAACAGTAGGTTAATTAACACAAATTTGAAGCTTATTGAACCATAATCCATTTAATAATTTTAACATTGCATTTACCTTAGAAGCTTGTCTTAAAACATCCACCACGACTTTGACTGGTAAGCTTGTTGTGATTTCTTTCATTGCCTCAATGCACCATTTGTATGCCTAAAAAAATTTATAGAAGAGCAAACCCTGTGATGTATCAAATTGACAGTATTCAATGAAATGCTTAAGAATTTTTCCTGCAAGCTTTCAAGTACCTGAATAAGAAGACACACAAAATATTTACACTTAAAATTTCCTCTCAGAGGCCGAGTTTTCTTAAAAGTATGCTTGTTACATTTTTCTTTGGATATGTGACACATATTCAGGACATCAGAAGCATGTTCTCTCTGTCCCAGAGCCTCTGCACATACCGTTTCCTCTGCCTTACAACACATTCCCCTCCTTCCTCCAAGCCCCTAACCCACCTAAGCTGTCCTTCAGTGTCAGCTCTGGACAAGGTCTCCTGTCCTTTCCTCCCTCTGCCGTAACACTTCTTTGTTATATCGCTTCACTGTAATCGCCTGTGTAGGCGAGTGCTCACTTTGTGCGAGCTACTGTTCTAAGTATCTTATGAGCAGTAGTACAGTTAACCAACACAACACCTCTTTGAGACAGTACCACGCAATGTGCTGGTACCTAGGTATCTAGTAGGGAACAAAAATAAAATGTCGTTCATCTCCTAGTGCTTAGTAGGGTGGAGGGTGGGGAAGCAAAATAAATTATTCTGGATAGTAAGAACTGCTTCAAGGAAACAAAAAAGTATTACAACAGGATCCCAAAAATGTGGGGAAAACCACCTGAAAATTAGAAAGTAAATATTTGTTTTCTTCTATAAGCTTCCACCTCTTTCATTCCACCTAAAAGATGTTAACTATTCAGAAGCAATTTTGATGCAAAAATGAAACAAGAAAAAATATGCAAAAATGACTTGGGTTAAAAAAACCTGGTTTGTAAGAAGAATGCTCAAACTACTGCACAATTGCACTCATCTCACACGCTAGTAAAGTAATGCTCAAAATTCTCCAAGCCAGGCTTCAGCAATACGTGAACCATGAACTGCCAGATGTTCAACCTGGTTTTAGAAAAGGCAGAGGATCCAGAGATCAAATTGCCAACATCTGCTGGATCATCGAAAAAGAGAGTTCCAGAAAAACATCTATTTCTGCTTTACTGATTGTGCCAAAGCCTTTGACTGTGTGGATCACAATAAACTGTGGAAAATTCTGAAAGAGATGGAATACCAGACCACCTGACCCACCTCTTGAGAAACCTGTATGCAGGTCAGGAAGCAACAGTTAGAACTGGACATGGAACAACAGACTGGTTCCAAATAGGAAAAGGAGTACATGATGGCTGTATATTGTCACCCTGCTTATTTAACTTACATGCAGAGTACATCATGAGAAACGCTGGGCTGGAAGAAGCATAAGCTGGAATCAAGATCGCTGGGAGAAATATCAATAACCTCAGATATGCAGATGACACCACCCTTGTGGCAGAAAGTGAAAAGGAACTAAAAAGCCTCTTGATGAAAGTGAAAGTGGAGAGTGAAAAAGTTGGCTTAAAGCTCAACATTCAGAAAACTAAGATCATGGCATCCAGTCCCATCACTTCATGGCAGATAGATAGGGAAACAGTGGCTGACTTTATTTTTCTGGGCTCCAAAATCACTGCAGATGGTGATTGCAGCCATGAAATTAAAAGATGCTTACTCCTTGGAAGGAAAGTTATGACCAACCTAGATAGCATATTAAAAAGCAGAGACATTACTTTGCCAACAAAGGTCCGTCTAGTCAAGGCTATGGTTTTTCCAGTGGTCACGTATGGATGTGAGAGTTGGACTGTGAAGAAAGCTGAGCACCAAAAACTTGATGCTTCGAACTGTGGTGTTGGAGAAGACGCTTGAGAGTTCCTTGGACTGCAAGGAGATACAACCAGTCCATCCTGAAGGAGATCAGTCCTGGGTGTTCATTGGAAGGACTGATGCTGAAGCTGAAACTCCAATACTTTGGCCACCTTATGCGAGGAGTTGACTCACTGGAAAAGACCCTGATGCTGGGAGGGATTGGGGGCAGGAGGAAGAGGGGACGACAGAGGATGAGATGGCTGGGTGGCATCACCGACTCGATGGATGTGAGTTTGAGTAAACTTTGGGAGTTGGTGATGGACAGGGAGGCCTGGCATGCTGCGATTCATGGGGTCACAAAGTTGGACACGACTGAGCGACTGAACTGAACTGAAATAAGCTGATTTTGCCCCAGTAAGAACATAAAATCTGTGGTAAACTGTAATACTGATTTTAAAATATTTACTGCCCCTCCTTGATGAAAGATAAACTTCCCTTTCACATTAAAGATTTCCGTTAGCCAAAATATTAATTAAAATATAAGCAGAGTTCATGTGAACTGTGCCGTTTCTGGGAGAAAGCTTCAAGAACCAGTAATTCCTTCCCCATACTGTTTTTTGCCTTTGTTCCAATGCTTGCTCCAATGCTGGTAATGTTCTAGACAGAGGCTGCTCCACAACATGCGGGTTTTGATCAACATGTAGATATGTGAAGCAGAGTCACAGAGAGACCAAGCAGGAAGCAACATGAGCAAGAAATCAACTATTATTATTCCAAGTCAGTGCTGTTTGGAAGTTGATATTATCTTGGTATATCCTAGACTATATGGATTAAGAGCAGAATATGGTGATAATTCACCAAACTGTAGCCTCAAGATTTGTGTACTTTTCTGTAGGTATCAATGACAAATTTATAAACTATCAAAATTATACAAGAAACATCTCTATAGACTTAAATGTTCCTCATGAATGTGCAGCGAATTCCAAAGATCATGGATAAAATACAGTATGTTGTTGTTGGTTGTCATTTAGTCACTAAGTCATGTCTGATTCTTTTGTGGCCCCACAAATTGTAGCCCACTAGGTTCCTCTGTTTATGGTATTTTCCAGGCAAGAATACTGGGGCGGGTTGCCATTTCCTTCTCCAGTATAACACCTCCCAATTCAAATGTTCAGAAAGAAAATAACTGTCTCTTAAACAGTAACTGCTGGTAAATAAAGTGGAAACCGGTGAATAAAAGATATTTTTGTTCTACTGAATGCACTGGTGAGTCTGGACAGAAGAAGATGGGCCTGGAGATGAGTACAGGAGTAAAAAATGGCAAGACAGGATTCACTTTACAGAACAGAAAGAAGGATGCAGGGGAGTATGAGAAACAAAGATGAAAAGAAACAATGAAAGAGCAATCAGAGATGGCCAAGATGAGGACATATGTGGAGAGATAAAAAGAAGATCAATGGGGCACCTAAAGAACTTCTTTTTTTAAGCAATGCCTCGTGGCTTGCAGGATCTTAGTTCCCCCACCGGGGACTGAACTTGGGTCCTCTGCAGTGGAAATGCCAAAGTTCTAACCACCAGACCGCCAGGGAATTCCCAGAAGAACTTTTAAGGCAGGCAAATACCATTGCTGTTTACTTCATTCGCATTTCCATAAAGGCTGTCCACACGAAGGCCTTTTGTGAATGGGGTTATTTGGTTTTGGTGTGTAAAATAACAGAAAGGGGCCAAATTCTGTATCTGGATTGACAAGCTTTGGAAGTTACTGTATAAAAGGGGCAGCAAAACAATCCACTGACAGAACTAATTTAGCAGACACAACAATTCAGCATCAAAAAGAACCAGAAAAATATATATAAACCTCCTGAGAAAACTCAGGCATGCTGATTAGGATTTTAGATTTTACAAATAAGCTTGATGACTAAAAAAAGTTTCCCCCAACTTTATTGAAGTGTAACTGACAAATAAAAACTATATATTTAAGGTGTACAAGATTTGATATACATATACATTGTGAAATGAGTATCACAATCAATCTAATTAAGACATGCATCACCTCAGTGTTCTCTTTCTTGGTGTTTGATGAGCACATTTAAGAGGTATTCTTAGCAAACTTCAAATACACATATAGTATTAACTACAGTCACCATGCTATAATTAGATCCTCAGAACTTACTCATCTCAGAATGAAATATGAAACTTTGAAAAACAGTTAATGTAAACAATGAGGCATGCCTCTTAGGACAGCCAAAATCTACACCACTGACAACATCAAACGCTGGCAAGGGCATGGAGTAACAGGAGCTCCATTCTGGTGGGTTGAACGTATGCTGGTAGAGACAATCCGACAGTTTCTTAAAAAACTTTACAAACTCTCAGCATACACTTCAACAAAAGCATTCTTTGATAATGCCTTCTTTGACAAATATTAAGAGCAGGATGATCCTAGGTTTGGGGTTGTAAACATCACTGTATAATTATTCTAGAATTCTCTAATTTCACTTCTAATGGTAACTTTCCTTTAAATATGGAACATATACATATACATATACATTTACACTGCAGGGCAAAAATTGACATTAGGGCAATTTTAAAATATTAAAGCTAAATGATAGCTATCCGACAGTGCAAAATAATTATGATACTCTTCCATAAATAAAGTAACCTTGTAAAAGAGCCCACACAGCTCACTTTTCAACTATGTATTCATTAGCACCAAAATAAAGCCAAAATGGAGGCTACTACTCTCTGATAACTCAGAGATAGAAGCAAAACAATGCAATTAAAGTATAAATAAAAACTATGTTCCCAATGAAATGAATGCCTTCAAGTTACAAGAGTTCACCCAGAGCTACACAATCAATAAAAAAGCACCCACTAAAGGTTCATTTAACAGAGCATGATGTCAAAATAATTTAGTCAGAAGTACGTTTGGTCAAATTAAAAACAAATGTGAAATTGTACACGTGAATGTTTAAAATCCATCTCACAGAATACTCCTTCTGCCTATTTAAAATATTCCACTACAAATGTATATTGCTTTAAGTAAACCCAGTATGTGAAAATGAGATCTATTAAGACAAATGAGATTTTATGACTTATTTTCAGTTTAATAGATACTTACTGGTTATAATGAAATATACTTCAAAACACTCACCTCATCATAGTGACTTTTTGCAAACAGGAGTGCACACAGTTCTCCATAGAGTGCAGCTTTGTTTGCTTGCTGGCCATGTTTTGAGAGTTTATCCATGTATGTCTGAGCTAACTTAAACGTTTCTTCACCCAAATGGTACTTGCAGTTTCCATTTCGCACGTGAAGCAATCTGCAATTGCACAAATAACATGAGCCTATTTCTGATAGCTATCTTCTGTATGGTAGACTTGGTAACCTCTTACAGATGGCTGCATAGCACCCATAGGAGTTAAGGTCACCAGACAGAAGGAAGGAGGCAGTACTGGAAAACAACTGTCCGGCCCAAGCTGGGACTTTCTAATACCCAGAAAGAAGTATATGTTCATCCCAGAAAGCTACCGATGGTTAATCTGATCCAACGCTGATTCCTTCTCCTCTCTAAACGTTTTGTATGCTATGTGCACTCATCATGTACTACATGTATTACTTAAGTCTCTTTGTTCCAGATCCCAAAGTAACACAGTTTTATTGTAAGAAATCTGGAAAATAATGAAGACAATAAAGATCAACATGAAATGCTATTACCTATCATTACTTTCCATTCTTTTTTCTGGTATATTCTGCAACTTTTGATTGGTTGCTGCTCATTTTATGTTGCTTTATAAAAATGCTTAATTCAATTATCTTTCCAGTAAGACAAGTTCACTGAAAACTGTGGTACTGCCAGTTCTTTCTTTTATAACCTTTATCCTCTATGGTGGAAAAATACAGAATTCTTTACACACAAGTATCTGCAAAACCATGCTGATTGTCTAGTGATATGTAAGAGTAGTAAAATGCTTTAGGTCAGACTGAGGTCAAGATAGCAACAGGCTATACATCTGTACGGACCATATATGAGACAGAACACTGTGAGGACCTGACGTATATTTAAGAATCTATTATGATGTTGGCTAAAACATTATGTCCAAATATCATGCCAATATAATTTTATGAAAATGCTCAGCTCTGAGTGGGAACACGGTGTAAACATCATTTAAAAGAAAACCAAGTGGAAAATTAAAAAAATGAATGAAAACCAAGCATTAAAAAAAAAAAGGAAAAGGAAACCAAGTATGGATAGGTTAGGAAGCACTCTTCAGTGCTAAATGAAACCCAGACACTTGATATCTAATTTTTATATCTATTCCAAAAACACTAACAGATCAGTGACCCAAGATGACAAAGATGGTAAGTCTTCTAATCTCTAGCTTTCTGTTATATAGACAGGAAAAAAGAGAGTAATTTTATTACTGTTTTTTTAACAAAGTGAAGTATAGTTGATTTACTATATTAATATAATTCCCTATGCTATACAGGAAGACCTGTTGTTTTGCACTCTATATATACCACTTTGCATCTGCCAATCCCAAACTCCCAATTCATCCCTCTCCCTCCCCCAGGCAATCACCAATCTATTCTAAAAGAGAGTTTGATGCCTGGTCAGGGAACTACATCCCATATGCTGCAAAGAAAGATCTGACATGACACAAGTAAGACCCAGCATGGCCAAAAATAAAAAGAGAAATTCTAAATCGTCAGGATTATTCAAAAAGGTGGAACATTACACGATGTACATCCTTCCAAAACTCACCATACAATTAACTGCTTTTAGAAAAGACTAAAACCCTCATATAAAACAACACAGTATACCACCCTAATGGCAGAAAACAAAGAGGAACCAAACAGCCTCTTGATGAGGGTTAAGGAGGAAAGTGAAAAAGCTGGCTTTAAAACTCAACATTCAAAAAACTAAATCACAGCATTCAGTCCCATCACTTCATGGCAAACAGACGGGGGACAAGTGGAAACAGTGATAGATTTTATTTTCTTGTGCTCCAAAATCACTGTGACTATAGCCACAAAATTAAAAGATAGTTGCTCCTTGGAAGAAAACCTATGACAAACCTAGACAGTGTATCAAAAAGCAGAGACATCACTTTGCTGACAAAGGTCTATATGTATAGTCAAAGCTATGGTTTTTCCAGTAGTTGTGTATGGATGTGAGACTTGGACCATAAGGAAAGCTGAGTGCTGAAGAACTGATGCTTTTGAACAGTGATGGTGGAGAAGACTCTTTGAGAGTCCCTTAGACCGCAAAGAGACCGAACAAGTCAATCCTAAAAGAAATCAACCCTGAATATTCATTGTTAGGACTGATGCTAAAGCTGAAGCTCCAATACTTTGGCCACCTGATACCAAGAGTCAAATAAGACCCTGATATGGGGAAAGATTGACAGCAAAAGGAGAAAGGGGTGGCAGAGGATGAGATGGTTAGAAAGCATCAATGACCCAATGGACATGAGTTTGAGCAAACTCTGGGAGATAGTGAGGGACAGGGAGGCCTGACCTGCTGCAGTTCATGGGGTCACAGAGACAGTGATGACTAAGCAACCGAACAACAGCAACAAGGTTAATCAAACATTCTGAATGAAGTGTCTTTCATGATACCAGATGTCTTTTTCTTTTCTTCCCCATTTATGTATCTTAGTATTTATTTGGCTGAACAGGTCTGACTTGCAGTATGTGGTATGTTTACTTGTGGCGTGCAGGATCTTTTTTCTTCTTAGCTGTGGTGTGCAGGATCCAGCACCCTGACCAAGGACCGAACCTGGGCCTCCTGCACTGGAAGCATGGAGTCTTACCCACTGATCACCAGAGAAACCCCCAAATTTCAACCTAAAGAAAAAATATATGTAATTATCAGGCTATTCTAGAATGGTGAGTTGATTAGATTTATACTTTAAAGCAGAAATATAAAAGTAGAAAAAAAATATGTTTTGTAATACAGACTTTTCATACTAAAGTAATACAGAGTAAAGACACAAGTGTCACTTGACAAATTGCTTATTGAATAACCCAGAGTTTGCAATGATCCCTGCCACAATGAAAAAAAAAGTGAAATTTAGTAGAGAAAGAATTTATGATCATCAAGAGCTTCATTCTAACTAGGCAGGCAATATACAATGGGAAAGACAGCCTCTTCGATAAATGGTGTTGAGAAAATTGGACAGCAACACACAAAAGAATCAAACTGGACTACTTGCTCATACTACACACAAAACTAAATTCAGACCAGATTAAAGCCATCAGTGTAAGACCTGAAACCATAAAACTTCTAGAAGAAAACATAGGTAGTAAGCTCTTTAACATCAATCTTGGTAACTTTTTTTGTTAATATGTCTCCTCAGGCAAGGGAAACAAAAGCACAAGTAAATACAAGGGAACACATCAAACTAAAAAGCTTTTTTGCACAGCAAGGAAAACTACCAAAAACCAATTCAGGTCACCTACTGAACTGGAGACTGCTTGCTTGCAAACAATGTATCTGATTGGGGGTTAATATTCAAAATATACAAAGAATCCACCCATCACCACCAAAACAAAGAACCTGATTAAAAAATGGACAGAAGTTCCTGGGTATTTACCCAAACAAAAACATTAATTAGAAAAGAGGTGTGCATGCCTATGCTCACTGCAGCATTATTTACAATAGCCAAAGTATGGGCACTACCTAAGCGCCCATCAATAGATGAATGAATAAAGAAGATGTGGTATATATACACAATGGAGTATTAGTCATAAAAAGGAATGAAACCTTGCCATCTACAATAACATGGATGGACCTAGAGGGTATTATGTTAAGTGAAATGAGTCAGAGTGAAAGACAAATACTGAATGACTTCACTTATACTTGTAATCCAAAAAACAAATGAACATCACAAACAGAAACAGAGTTACACAGAGAATAAACAGGTGGCTGCCAGAAGGGAATGGGGTACAGAAAGAAACAGGTGAAGGAGGTTGAGAGGTACAAACTTCTCGCTGCAAAAGAGTCACAGGTATGTCATGTGCAATATGGAGAATACTATCAATAAGTGTGTAATATTTGTAATGTGTATGGTGAGGTGACACGTTATAACTAGACTTATCTGGTGATCATTTTGAATTATACAGAAATATTGAATCACTAAGTTGTGTTAACAGAACTAACATAGTATTGTGGATCAATTATACATTAAAAACAAACCCATGGAAAAAGAGATCAGCTTTGCGATTAGCAAAGGTGGAAAGTAGGGGAAGAGGAAGTGGATGAAGGCAGATAAAAGAAACACATTTCCAGTCATAAGTATGAGGGATGTTAATTTATAACGTGATAAAAGAACATTACTGTATGTTAAACATATAACAGTTGTTAACTGTCAATCCCAAGAATTTTCATCACAAGGAAAAATTTTTTTGTATTTCTTTAATATTGAACCTACATGAGGTAACAGATGCTCCTTAAACTTGTGATAATCACTTCACAATGTAGCTGAGTCAAACCACTGTGTTGCACACCATCTTGAATGTACACAGTACTGTATGTCAGTTACATCTCAGGAAAACTGGAAGGGAAAGAACTTCATTCTAGCGGGGAACGGTGTATTAACGTAGGCAGACAGACCGCAACAAGTAAGACATTTAAAGATAAATGCTATGAAGATGATAAAAAAAATAGGGTTATATGATCAAAACCTTCTTAAAGGAGGGGCTTAGGGCAGACAGAATTCTCTTCTGTCTGTAGAAGTAACATCTGAGCTGACACTTAAATGTAAGAGGTAATCATGTGCAGATACTGGGAAACATGTTCCAAACAAGTGCAAAGGCCCTGAGAAAAGAAAAATAATTCTTTTTTTTTTTTGGCGGGGGGCGAGAATAATTCTGTCATAATCAAAGAATAGTAAGAAAGCCAACACACCTGGAATATCATGAATAATGGATTATGTGAAGAGAGAAAGCAGAGAAAAGTGAAAGTGAAAGTTGCTCAGTCCTGTCTGATTCTTTGCGACCCCAGGGACTACATGGTCCATGGAATTCTCCAGGCCAGAATACTGGAGTGGGTAAGACTTTTCCTTCTCCAGGGGATCTTCCCTACCCAGGGATTGAACCCAGGTCTCCCGCATTGCAGGTGGATTCTTCACCAGCTGAGCCACAAGAGATGCCCAAGAATACTGGAGTGGGTAGCCTATCCCTTCTCCAGCAGGTCTTCCTGATCCAGGAATCAAACCAGGGCCTCCTGCATTGCAGGTGGATTCTTTACCAACTGAGCTATCAGGGAAGTCCAAAGTAGAGAAATGAAAGATTTTTACAAGGTCTAATTTGACACAGTAAGGCATTCTGGCTGCAAAAGTGAGTAAGATTATTTGATTTATGTTGTAGGACAACACAGTCTAATAAAACCAGCTGAAATGTTCCATATCTGCTCTACTCAATTTAGTAGCCACAAGTGGCTAATGGGTATCTGAAATATGTCCAGTGTGACTAAGGACTGATTTTTAATTCTTAATGTTAAATAGTCACATGTGGTTAATGGTTACCATATTAAACAGTGAAATTTTAGAAAGACCGCTGTGGTTAGTGTGCAGAATGGATTACAGTAAAGCCAAGACTGGAGGCAAGGCAACCTGGACAGAAGAGATTACAACAGTTCAGGAAAAAAAAAACCCTTGAGAAAAAAGGACTGGCATAAAAAATACAGATTTGATAAGTTATCCAAATGGCTGAATGAGAAAAAAAAATTAAATTTAGAGAATGAAATGTGCTCACCAATCATTTCTACAATACTAACAACTGCACTTCCAGCAAACTTCACTATGGGTATTCTCCCTAAAAATAAGTTTCTGAAAATTAGTAACTGGCATATGATGGGGATAGCAAACTAAGTATTTCATGCTAGAAAAGCACAGCTTGATCTTTTCTCCAGTCTCTGCTGATTGTCTATTGAAACAAAAGGGCAAATTCAACGTATGTAGAGTCTTCAGGGTCTGTGTGTTCATCTGGGCTCACAATGAGCAGGATGCAGGACCCAAGAAACTTCTGGTGCAACCGAAGACCTAATTCTATCTCAAAGTTCAGCCTAAAGAAAAGGCAGGCTCTCAAGGTTCTCCAAACGTGGCATAACCATTAAGCACAGTCTTTTATTTTAATAGTTTTTAAAGACAGATTTTATTTTTTAGAGCTGTTTTAGGTTCACAGCAAAACTGAGCAAGATAAACAGACTTCCCGTATACCTACAATCCCATAGTATTTTATTTTTATGACAATATAAAATCATAGCTACTTGATCAATAGCTATTATCAAAACCAACCATTTAATTAGTTGACTCATTGTTTGAAGTGGAAAATATACAAATCTAAAGGCCAGGCCACTTCCCTCATGGCTCAATTAGTAAAGAATCTGCTTGCAATGCAGGAGACCCCAGTTCAATCCCTGGGTCGGGAAGATCCGCTGGAGAAGGGATAGGCTAACCCACTCCAATATTCTTGGGCTTTCCTTGTGGCTCAGCTGGTAAGTATGTTAAAAGTAAACCTGAAGGGAAAAAAAAATTCTCTCCGGCTTATCCAAGTGTATTTTTCTATGAATCATTCAAGAATTTTGGAAATAAATGATAAAACTGAAAGGGGAGGGTTGGATAATAAAAATAAAGACTGGTGGAGTTTTTTATCATTGTGGTGAAATGTGTAACATGAAATTTGCCATGTTAACCATTTTAAAATGTACAACTCACTGGCATTCATTTTATTTACCACATTGTACGGCCATCTCGCATTTCCATAACATTTTCATCACCCCAGACACTCTATAATATACAATAGCTTCCCATTCTCTCTGTACATCCCCCAGCTCTTGGTAACCTCAATCTACTTGTTTCTATAAATTTATCTATTCTAGATATTTAAGTAAAATCGTACAGTATTTGTGTTTTTGTATCTGTCATATTTCATTTAGAATACTACTTTCAAGACTGACCTATGTTGTCGCATATATCAAAATTGGTTGAATATTACTCCTCACATAAGTTTACAGTCAGGCCTTTGTATCCACGGATTCAACCAAGAATAGACCATGTAGTACTGTATTATGTATGTACTGAAAAAAAACCTGTGTATTAAGTGGACACTCAACAGTTCAAACCCACGTTGCTCAAGGGTTCTTTTGTCAACACATACTTGAGTCATTTCTATGTTTTGACCACTGTGAAACATTCTGTAGTGATCACTAGCATACAGGTATCTGTTTGCATCCCAGTTTTCAATTCTTTGGGATATATATACCTAGGACTGAAACTGCTGGGTTATATGGTAATTTTTGTGCTCATCTTTTAAAGAAACCACCAAACTATTCCACAGCAGCTGCTCCATTTTACATTCTCATTAGCAATGCATGAGGATTCTAGTTTTGCCACATTTTTAAAAAATTTTCCTTCTGGTCCTGGACTTTTCTGATTTCTGATTCAATCAACTTGCTACAGATTTCATTAAGAATTTCTATGTTTTTCTTGGGTCAGTTTAGGTAACTGTGTATTTCTAAGAAATACCTATCTGGTGTGGTTTTAATTTTAAATGGGGGAGCAAAGCACTGTGAGAGGAGGCAGATACTGCTGGTGCCCTAACCAAGGCATCTGCCTCATCTTATGCTTATTGGTAGAACCCTGATTTTGTGAGGCACTGACTCCTTTCTTGTAGGCCTCATGACTAAATCATTAGTTTAAGCCAATCCTAACATAGGGATCCTATTCAGATTGCCAGTGATTGATTCAGAGGTAAACAAATGATCTAGCTCTGCCTAATGAGACACAAGGGTAGGTCAGCTTGGTGGTTTCTCAAGAAAGGCTCTTTTGTCATCAGAGATAAAATACGGTCTTTCTTCTGCTGGACAATGTGGAATCTGCATGGGATACCTCAAACCACACAAGCATTCTTACAACCACTGGAGATAGAGGAGCCAAAAGATGGGGAAAACCTAGTGCCCTGATAACCTCTATGAATTCTGAATTAACCTACTTTGGAGATACTAGACTTTTACATATAGTTTTTAAATCAAATTCTTTGTGTTTTTAGGGTGTACTGCTTATGTGCCTACGTGTGTGCATGCTCAGTCAGGTCTGACTCTCTGTGACCCCATGGACAGTAACCTGCCAAGCTCCTCTGTCCAAGCCATAGAGGGCTGCTATCTTAATTTGCTATACCTGGGTTTGTGACCTTTTTGTTTGTGGACTGTACGTTTTATTATCAACATCCTTTTTAATCGACTTTTTTTTTTACACTGAATTCTGCTTTTATTGTTGATATTACTGTTTGAGGCTATTTTCTTTTAACAGTATATAGCCGGGTTTCATTTTTTCACCTTCTTGGCAGTCACTGTCTCTAGCTAGGGGAACTGAGCCCATTTATCTGTACTGTGATGACACCTGTATTTGGTTTTGTTTCACATTTTTCATTTGTCATACACAGTTCTGTCCTCTATTCTCTTTGCTTCTATCCTGCTTGGACAAGTATTCAATCATTCTTACCACTCCATCATTATTCTAATTTGGAATGTTGATCATATTTTTCCATTAATCAATTTATTATATACCCCTCCCTAAGCACTGACAATGTTTGAACATTAAATAATGATAGTCATTCATATTCCCCTCACTAGGATGAGACTTATAATACTTCCTTATAGTACTACATTTTTCCAAATACATACTTTTAAAATAAGTTATCATATATGCCCAGTATAGAGCAACCTGAACATAATAACATCAGCCTCCACCTTCCATCCAAAAAGGTTTTCTGCCAACTTGAACATATTAAGTTTTAGGGATATATATAATAAAATTCTGAAATCTCTAATATTTAAATCATCTTTATGTTATGAATATTTAAAACCTAAATTACATTTTTAAAACTTACTTCTCTTCCTTGCAATTTATGAAGTGTTACCAAACTATTCACATGCATCTTAAAACATTTATTTTCATCATCAAACTACTTTTTGAATCATCTAACAGTTTTTCAGAGTAAAACATTTTCACTTGTTTGAAAATCAGCAGTTTTGAGTCTGGTATAATGTCACTAGAAATTTTATCCAAAGGGACCATCAACCATTTGCAAAGAATTAAGACCACTGGACTTTCTCATTCCACCTAAGACAAGCGGACATCCATAATTTCTGCAACCAAACCACTTAATCCATCACATTTCAAAGAAATATTCAAGAAGCCAGTTAATAAAGAAATCTAACCCAACTATAAGGCTATGACTTCCAGAGTAATTCCAGACGTATTACATTCCATACTTTCTTTATTAATTTCTCTCTGGCTGCACGGGGTCTTCCTTGTTGCTCGCAGGCTTTCTCCAGTTGCGCTGTGAGGTGTCTCATCGCACTGGCTCCTCGCATCGTGGAGCAGGGGCTCTAGGAAACACAGGCTTTAGCAGCTGCAGCACGTGGTTTCAGGCCTTTGACACTTGGGCTTCAGTAGTTGCCTCACATCAACTATGGAGCACAGGCTCTGTAGTTGTGGCACATGGGCTTAGCTGCCCCAGGGCATGTGAATCCTCCCAGACCAGGGATCGAACCCGTTTCCCCTGCATTGGCAGGCAGATTCTTAACCACTGGACCACAAGGGAAGTTCTTCATTACTTTCTTAAAAAGAAAATTCAGGCAGGTGATCTCTATGAGCTTCCCGATGCTGGCACAGGCTGTTTTCAGGCTAACATTTCTTTCCCAAATAGTATTTTGTTGTTCCAAACAACAGCCTTGAAAGAACATCACATAATATGAGGGGCTTTGTAAGGCAACTCTTTTCAATCTTCAGGTGGAAAAAGAAAATCATCGTACATTTAATAGTAGGTGATAACTGAGAATTTGTTTTTTCCTTATTCTTAAAAAGTATTTATTTCTTTGGCTATACCAGGTCTTGGTTGAGGCACTCAGATCTTTGCTCTTCCTTGTGGTACTCTGGCTGGATCTTTCAGTTGCAGCATGTGGGATCTATCTCCCAACCAGGAACTGAACCCACACCTCCTGCACTGGGAGCTTGGAGTCTTAGCCACGGAACCACTAGGGAAAACTCTGTTTTTTTATTTCTATAATTTCATTTCCAGTTTGAAAAAAAAATTCTTATATAAGACATATTACAAATTCATAATTTGTTCTTCATGCTCTTTCTACTCCATTATGTCTAGTATATATTACAATACTCACTGCTTATCACTGTTTCTACAGTATCTTCCCCTACCTTGAGATTTGCAATTACTGAACTTTTATCTGGTTAGAGAAATTTCTTGACTTTTTTTCTTAGGAAAAAAACATGGAGATATATTTGGTCTCTATACACTTGAAAAATTTGAATTTTATCCTAAATGTTGTATAGTATTTTCAGAGTAATTGAGATACTGCTATTGTCTCCTAGCTTCTAATTTCTACTTATTCTTAGATTTCAAGAAATTCATCTTCCTAGGGCTCAGTGTTCTTTCTTCAATCTGTATTCAAGTCTTTTCCTCTTGGTTTGGCAAGTTCAATTTTTCACTTAAAATCCCCAAAATATACCAAAATAATAACTGTGGTTATTTCTGGGCAGCAGGGTTACAGATCATATTTATTTTCTCCTTCACAGATTTCTGAATGTTTTTGATTTGTCTGGTAATTGACACATGCATACACAGAACAAAGTTATTAAATAGAAAAAAGTTTAAGTAAAAGAAACTAAGCCGTGTCTTCAAGTAAAAAAAACAAAGACTGAGAAATGGTACGAGGTTTAACAAGATGATTCTCCAACATCTGCTCTGTACTGCTTCCATTCCAGCCCCAGATTAGAAACTGATTTTGTGCTATTAAATTTAAAAACACACTCTTAGATTATGCTCAAAACTCCTGGGGCTGGCTAAAGGATTTCATTAGCATCTGTTCTCCGAAACAGAGCTTTCCCAACTCAAAAGCTAAGAATAATTTAATCTTTTTTCAAACAGTACTATTATAATACTAAAAATTTTATTTATGCCTATCATGACCAAGAATTTATCAAGTATAGCTGTGCAGAAGCCAATTTTATTCTGAAATTTCAAATTCTTAAGAACAAGATGTCTAGGTATACAGGCAGTAAGCTAGTATTATAAATAGTTCTGTTTCTTGGCACAGGTATTTTTCTATTCATATGTGCTTGTTCTAAAGACAGCCAAAACAGTAACTGAATTGACAGCAACCTAGCCAGTATTTTCCCCTCTCCTCCTTCCTTAATGCAGACCCATGAGTTCATTTGGAGCAGTAAAATGCACAATTAAAAACGTTCTGCTCCCCAGACCATGTTACACTGGTTGGAGGATGGGCAGAGTCTGTCCCAGCTTTCTAGTTTCGAAGAGAGGTAAGCAAAGACAGGCCTAGGCTTCTGGGAAAAACTATTTTTTCTGTCTGAAAAAAAGAACTCAGCTGGCATGAGCCTTTTGCCCTTCTCCTTGCCTGTAACATTCAAACATAATGAGCTACATGCTAAAGTTGATAAGAAACAGGAAAGAGAAGAGGAGCCCTGGTCCTGGGAGAAAACAAAATCCTTTGGTTATATTGATGTAAAATTTATATAAGAGCCTTAAAATCAGACAGACAAGAGAAATGTTAGTTATCCAAAAGAAATAAATCTTCTGACTTCGTTTAAAGCAAGCATATATAAGAAAATGTTATACCTGTGGGTCAAAAGACTGCTTGCTATGAAAGAGGAATCTACAATGCCATCATACAAAATGGATTTTTTAAATTCTAAGTTAACTAGTTCATACACAAAGAAACATTTAGCTAGCCCCTAAAATCCCATATGATATAGTCTAGCCTCCTATTCCTAGGACAGGCAGAAGTGGAGAGGAAAGATGACACAGATTATTTTTTATCAGTACTACAAAGTATAGGCCCAATAACCAATCCCTTTATAGCTTCTGCACACAATTATTATTATTATTATTATTATTATTATTATTGGGGCTTCCCTGGTGGCTCAGATGGTAAAGAATCCGCCTGCAATGCTGGAGACCAGAGTTCGATCCCTGGGTCAGGAAGATTCCTCTGAAGAAGAGAATGGCTACCCACTCCAGTATTCTTGCCTGGAGAACTCCATGCAGAGAAGAACCTGGTGGGCTACAATTATTGGGGTTGCAATTATTACTATAATTTATCATAAAATATCTCTGGGCAATTGTCCTAAGCTTCTAAAATATTATTTATAACAAAGTTTCCACATTATAAAATTAACTTCAAGATTTGAAGTTTTGTCTAACACAAGTGAGCCCTGTATGAAACAGTATAATAACCTCAAAAGACTGAGCAGAGAGCATTAGTAAATGTTAATATAAATCAACAATGGTTTTATGTAAAAGAACCTATATTCCAGCTCTCAAGAGGTTCAGATTTAATTAACTCATCTCTAAGATACAAAAGAAATATCATCACTTATTCAGTAAAAATATAATAAATTCAGTAAATTGACCAGACTCTGTTTAACTTATGACAAAGAATTACTTCATTATTTTTTAAACTTTATTTCAACTTTCCTTTAGTTTTATAAAAAAAAAAATTCTTTTAACGAAATGTCAAATCAAATGGGGGACACAGAGTTTAAGAAAACCTACATGAAAACAGCTAAAACTAAATGCTACATGTAGAAAAAAATAAAGATCATAAAAAGCACAGAGTACTTCTGAATTTGCTTGTCTTTAAGTATATCTGTTAAAAAATGAATTTTCAAGAAGTTATTTGTGAGTAAAATATTAATCAGGTTATGTACGAGTCCAGAAATATAAACAAACATTTCTGTTTGTTACAAGCAAACAAAAAAACACCCAAGAAATAAGTATATTTCTTCTCCAAGCTTCCAGTGCCTAGTACAGCATTCTATAAATATTTGTTGAATGAATGAACAAACAAGGTCTATGACAAAGAAAAAAGATATATATAAAACACAGTCTGGTTCATAACACTTCAAGATAACTCTATTTTGGTGATGAGAGACAGGAGGACACATGAATGTCATCTCAGAAGGTTAATCAAATGTTGGAGTTCGCTTAGATGAGCTAGAACTAGAAAAGCCACTAACACCATCACAGTATGTAATTACAGGACTGCTCCAACTTACCTCACACAACATTCTACTGCACGAAACCAATGAGGCATCTCATCATGAAGAGTACACAACTGGAGGCAAGACAGAAACACCTTCTCGGCATCACTGTACCAGCCTGCATCTGAGAGAAAGCCACCTAGAGGACAAGAAAAACCAAAAACTTCAGATAATTTAACAATCACCTGAAAGCTAAAATGACATGCTTACCATGAACGTTATCTAAAATGGAAAAAACCTGTTTATTAGTTCAAAACAAAGACACCAACTATGAAATTTTTAAAATAATTTCAAACAAACTAGTGGCATTAGATCCAAGTTGAATCCCTGAATAAGGAACCAAGAGTTTTAACCTTCTAAAAATATTCCACTAAGAGCTGACATTTTCCAGTTAATTAGCCACTATATTTAGTGATTTTTCTAACATTTTCATCACGCAGGGTTAACATTAACTTTTCAATCAAATAAACTTCATCTTCTTCCAATAAAGCACATGACAGAGGACACACAGATTAAGACAGACAGTAGTGCTAGATCATCTCTATTTTTTTTTAAGCAAAAAATTAAACTGCTGTCCTTCAACAGTCCTAATGCACTGAGCATCTAGGCATCACTTCCTTAGAATACTGTCCATCTTTTTTGAGGCTCAATACCCCCTCCTAGTGGTTTAATACATTTTTTGATAGTGCCAATTAGTCTTAACAGTGTCAACAGAAACTGGGTTGAAGAAAAAATATTTTGCTCAGACTGGTGTTTTATGTTTAATTGTGTGTAGTGAAACAAATATTTTAAATGGAGAGAAATGTGCCTTAGAATACTTCTTCCCCTAAATATGATTATTATTTTAGGGTACTCACTAAATGACTAGATTAATGTGATTATAATAGTCATATTAAGCAATCTCCTACTCATCATCTCAACATACTGAGCATTGTGCTGGTTATTAGGCTATCATGTCTTTCAGCTTCAAACCAACCTTTCTAGGCTATTTGATGACGCAGGGCTAGGACTCTATTATCCCATTTCTCCTTTGCCAGCTGGTCCCCTGGTAGTCTCTATAAAAAAATGCATCAGAGAGAAGGCTGCAAGGCTGCAGAAATAAGAGACACTCCCCAGTCCCTCCTGGTTTCGGTCAGAAAGGGCTCTGCTGACAGTGCCCAAAGGTAATGCTTCTTTACTCCGGCAGTGCAATTCATCTCTCAAGTCAATTTCAGTTGCAGATCTCCAACACTTACAAATCTAGATTCACAGTATCCCATCAAAGAACTAGGTGCCCCTCCTAGAGGTCAAGATTCTAGACCCATGGGCCCTCTTCTCAGAATTCTGAGGCACCCATACCAGTGAAGCAGGATCCCAGCTTTGCGATGACCATGCAGCTTGTGGGATCTTAAGTTTTAAAACCTTTGCACTGTATACTTTGACTGGGTAAACTGCATGGCCTATGAAGTACATCTCAATAAAGCTGCAATTTTTTAAAAAGTGTACATCCCACAGACTTCTGGTATTACTGTTTCAGTAATTTTAGGATCAAGACTGATAATCTCTGGCTCCTTACAGAGGTCAGATTGATATAAGTGTAGAGATAACAGAAGAGCTCAGTGAAAATTAGCCTTCCTGCCTTTTGTCTTCCTTAATACTAAATATCTCCCATATAGATTTTTACATGACCATCTAGGACTAAATGGATGTCAATATTAACATTCATCAAGATCATAAACACGCTGTTAACAGACATTCTTAAGTCATAATTCTTTGTTGCAATTTATAGTCCATGGGACAATCAAAGGATAAATGATGAAAATTTTTTTCAGAAAAGGATGGTGAGTTCCTCCAGCAAACTGTCTATGACTACTACAAAAAATTTTCTCTAATATTGAAGGAAATGATCATGAAAATTTGTTGGTGAAGAATATATGTGGATGTGCAAGAGAGAGACACACACACATTAATGTGAGAAGTTAAAAATGAGTGGCAGACATATGTAAAATAGGGCAAGTTTGATGCATGAAGCAGAGCACCCAAAGTTCATGCTCTGTGACAACCCAGAGGGACAGGGAGGGAGGTGGGAGGGAGGTTCAGAAGCGGGGGACGACACATGTATACCTGTGGCATATTCATGTTGATGTATGGCAAAACCCACCACAATACTGTAAAGCAATTATCCTCCAATTAAAATAAATAAATAATTTTTTAAAAGAATGGTAGAATGTAATGATGGAACAGTCCTGTATCCTGATGGTAATGGTGGTTATATGAATATTTACATGGAATCAACTGCATAGAAAAAGCATACACGACAACTCAAAAACCAAACACTCCAGTTAAAAATGGGCAGAGGACCTGAATAGACATTTTTCCAAAAAAGACTTACAGATGACCAACAGACACATGAAAAGATGCTTAACATCACTAATCATCAGGCAAAAGCATATCAAAACCACAATGAGATATCACCTCCTACCTATCAGGATGGCTACTACCACAAAACAACAATTAACAAGTATTCATGAGAATGTGAAGAAAAAGGAACCTCCTGCGCTGTTTGTAGGATTGTAAATTGGCACAGCTACTATGGAAAACAGTATGGAGGTTGCTCAAAAAATAACAAATAGAACTGCCATATGATCCAGCAGTCTCACTTCTTAGTATTTACCCAAAAAAAAGGCAAAAACACTAATTCAAAAAGATACACGCACCCCAATGTTCACTGCAGCATTATTTATAATAGCCAAGATATGTAAGCAACCTGAATTCATCAACAGATGAATGGACAAAAAAGGTATGAGATACATTTTATACACACATACAGTAGAATACTACCCGATCACAATCTTTTAAAAAAGGAGAAATCTTGCAACAACACAGATAAATCTGAAGGGTATCACGCTAAATGAATTAAGTCAGAGAAAGAAAAATATCATATTATCTCACTTATATGTAGAATCCAAAACAAAATGAAAATAGAGTCATAAATATACCAACCAAACAGCTGGTTGCCAGAGAAAGGAGGTGGGGATGGGGTGAAATAGGTGAAGGGGATTAAGCGGTATGAACCTCCAGTTAGAAAACTGGAATATAATATAGGAATATAATATATAGCCTAAGAAACATGGTCAATATTATTGTAATAACTTTGTATGGGGACTATACTTGTCACGCAATCATTTCATAATGTATACAAATTCCAAATCATTGTGCAGTATGCCTGAAACCAACATAATATTGTAGGTCAACTACATTTAAATTAAACACACACACACAAATGAGTATATTTAAAAACTAATGAACGTTAAATATTGGATTGGTCAGAAAGTTCCTTTTGAGTATTTCTGTAAGATGTTACGGAAAAACTCGAACAAACGTTTTGGTTAACCTAAAAGGTTTGTAGTCTAGGTAAAACTATGAAACCAGTATCAATTTCCTGATTTTGATACTGTCAGTGAGTCTACAATCATTTCAAGATAAGTATTTGACAAAAAAGGGTAGCAATAACTTCAATAATAAGTGCCTGAAACGTATTTACCTATGTAAATAATTTATAAAAGTTGTATTAAAATATTATGCAAAAGTTAAACAGTATTTTTTTGTACGTGTAGCATAAAAATCTTTTTAAATCCTTTTCCATTTATGTTTGCAATATTCGTGAACATGCCCATGAGGAATGCAGATTTACCCTCATTTTAGAGATGGGAAAACTCAGGTGCCAAAAGAACTTTGCCCCATGTCACAGCTGTGAAGAGGCTGGTAGCAGTCTGACACAGTAGAAACTTAACTGGTATGGAATCACAAACCCACAGGGTTCTAAACTTAGCTCCATTACTATGTGACTTGGGCAAGTTACTCAACTTTTCTGAGTCTATTTCCTCATTTGTAAAATGCTATTAATACCATCACATCACTAGAATTTCATGAGGATTTTTTTGGAAAGATAGTATTTAAATGCATAGTATAGTCCTTAGCACAAAGTTAATGCTCAACGTATCATACCTAGCTCTTCCGATGTTTTCCTCATAACCTCTTTATGTTGACTTTGGGAATGTACTGGCAGAATCCTATAATGCCAGCAGGTTTAATTCTGAGTCAGGTCACAGGACAAAACCCTCCTCTATTTTACCAAGACCTACCTAAGACAAAGCCGACCTGAATGGCTTTCTCCTTTACCGCAGCATCCGACTCCGCTATATACGAGCACCGTCTACTGAATGAGTAGGCTAAGACTGAAGCGACTTTCACACCGTGATCCATTAGAGCCTGGAAACAATGATGAAGCAAATGTCTGCAAGAGAAGGAAGAGGTCACTATTGTTATTAGAAAGGTAACATATTTTGTCCTTTTAGAAAACACTTATTTGCCTTTTTGAAGTAATAATACCATTATTTTCAAAGATGGGTTAAGATAAAAAGCAGCTTTTTGCCTGTTATGATGCCATAATAATTCACAGTTAGCCTAATATTTTTTACTCAGTGGATTGAGTGATTCTATATGTGTACATTGATGACAGTGAAGGATAAAATGAACTTCTAACATCAATTTTTAAAACCAAATTATCTTGTAGTTCAACAATGGCCCAATTTAAAAATGGGCACTAGATCTGAATAGAGATTTCTCCAAAGAAAATACACAAATGGCCAATAACCACAAGAAAAGACGCTCAATATCATTAGTCATTAGGGAAATGCAAATCAACTCACAAATGAAATACCACTTCACACCATCTAAGATGGCTATAATAATACTTAAAAAGTGATGGCAAGGATATGGAAAAATTTGAACCTTCATACATGGGGGTGTGTACATATGCTAAGTCATGTCTGTTGTGTCTGATTCTTGCAACCCTATGGACTGTAGCCCACCAGGCTCCTCTGTCCATGGGATTCTCCAGACAAGAATACTGGAGTGGGTTGTCATGCCCTCATCCAGGGGATCTTCCCAACCCAAGGATCGAATTTGGTTCTCTTGCATTGGCAGGTGGGTTCTTTACCACTAGCGCCACCTGGGAAGCCCTCATACATGGGAGTAGGAACATAAAATGGTGCAGCTGCTGTGGAAAACAATTTAGGGGTTACTCAACCTAGTTACATATGCATACAAGAGAACATTATGTCCACACAAAGTCTTGTCCATGAGCACTCACAGCAGTATTATTCATAATAGCCAAAAAGTAGAAACAACCCAAGTGTCCATCAACAGATGACTAAATAACCAAAACACAGTATATCCATATGACGTAAAATTATTCATGAAAAGGAATGAAGTACTGAAACAACAACCATGAATGAATCTTGAAAACATTATAAGTAAAATTCAGTCACAAAAGAGCATGTATTTTATGATTCCATTTATATGAAATGTCTAGAATACATACATCCAGAGACAGAAAGTAGATTATGGGTAGGCCAGGGACTAGGGGTAAGGGAAAACAAACAGAAAGTGACTGTTAATGGGTACCAGGTATCTTTTTGGGATGATGAAAATGTTCCAGAATTAGACAGTGGTGATAGTTGCAGAAACTTATGGAAATACTAAAAACCACTGAATTGTACAGTTCAAAATGGTGAGTTTATGGTATGTGAATCATCTCAATAAAAAAACTGTTTTAAACAAAACTGTAAATAGCAAAGTCACTGCTTTGGATAAACAGGAGGCAAAGTCAAACTACATGCTTTTAGTTTCACAAATACATTAAACACTTATCAAGGGATTTGGACTTGGTGAAAGGTAACCTGAGAGATAAAAGAGAGGTAGTCTACTAAATCTTTACAATGGCCATCTTTAGAACTGCATAGAGAAATTCAAATACCAGAAAACTAACCTTTTCTTATAGAATTTTTTAGGAAAGTTTTCCTATAGCTTTCTTGTCCCAAAATGAAGTTCTCATCTGTTATTTTTCTACAGATTAATTTTAATTAATCAACTAACCAAGAAATTTCTCTTAGGCTAAGTACATAGGCCTCATCCAAAGGCATCCCTGAACAGTGAAATCATGTGATTTACCTGTTGATTACTGTATCATCCCTTTCTAAAATACAAATTCCATGAGGAAGAGACCTTGAGGAACTTACTAACTGCTGTAACCCAACATCTAAAACAGTATCTGACACACACAGGCATTCTAACAAGTATTTACTTAATTTGTTGAACAAATGAAATAACTTGCCAACGTTCATACTAGAGATTGTAAAGTATTTTGTAAACTTATATTCTTATTTTCCTAGAAATGTAGGTTAGAAAAAAGAAATCGCACTTATATTTAGGGAAGAATAACAGCAAGCACAATCAAAGGCCATGTCACCTACACCTACATGTAACTCCTACCACATAATAGCCAGAACATGGAAGATGAATTCATTCTTTGTTTTTTGAACGCAGAAAGCAAGGGTGGTATTGATGGTTTCAAAACAAAATAATGTACTTAAGGCTACTGAATTGTAAACTTAAAAAACAATCACAATGGTAAAATTTAGAATATGTATAGTATAGTTTACCACAATCGTTACAAAATGAATTTACCTTTTATCCAAAGCTCTCAATACTTTACCAAAAACTTCCAATTCACAAAATTCACTGCCCAGTTGACACAAGCGTCCCTGCTGGTATAGCTGAAATTAAAAACAAACAAAAAATAGATCACAGAAAAAAATTTAATCCAATTTCTACTTTAATGATACTTATAATTTCATGGACTTAATACTTCATGAATCATGACTACTGCTCAAAGTTACAATTACACAGTAATATCAGAAAAGATGCTTATGCTAAGAGAAATGTAATGCCAAATTAACAAATCTCTGTAATTCATACATTTTAACAGTCATATAAAATAGCTAGATATTAATATTTATAAAAGAGTATCTGGTAAATGCTAAGTAACAAAAAATGCTATATATTATAATTATCTATTAAACATTAAAACAGTTATAGTCAAGAAACTTAACTTTTTTCCTTAAAACTGGATAAAGTAAAATTATCAAAATAATAGCAAAGATAATGTCCAGAAGCCAGAAATAGGCACTATGCCCCATTAAGGGCTCTTCAGACCACACGAATCTCAGATCAGTACTGGGCATGAAACTTCACAAGCAGACTAACAGTACATCATGTCTAAAGCAATCCAGTATGGCACGATTTCTAATCATGTCATTCATTCCTTTCGCCTGACTTTCTAAAACTTCCATTTAAAACAATATTTAAATAAATGTATTAAATGTTTATCCCAAATAATACATACACACAGTGAAAAAAAATACTACTGCCCCTCTTTCCTGTGCCTCAACTTCACCATGTTACTCAATTTATATTTGCTACACAGCGCCTTATGGAAGGCAGAGATTTTGCTCTATCAACTCACTTTTTACATTATAAGCACTTAACACTTAGCTCATTTGACAAAAACATGCGTTTCAGAAAGAGGACATGCTCCTGAATTCATTTTCCAAATAGGCTAGTTAATTTTGCACAGGGAAAACATACTACAAATTCAACCAGCAAACTCAACCAGCAAACTCAGGGATAAATCACTAGTCACAATGGGGGTGGAGTGTGTGTGTGTTGGCGGGGGGATGTATGGGGGGGTGTGTGTGTCAGTTGCTCAGTCGTGTCTGACTCTTTGCAACTCCATAGATTGGGGCCCGCCAGCCTCCCCCATCCATGGGAATTTCCAGGCAAGAATACTGGAGTGGGTTGCCATTCCCTTCTCCAGGGGATTTTTCCGACCCAGGGATCAAACCCTGGCCTCCCGCCTTGCAGGCAGACTCCTTACTGTCTGAGCCAGCAGGGAAGACCGGTCATGATGGGGGCCAGGTCATATTAGGTAGATACAGGACTACCATGCAACAAAGACCACCTGGCAGGGACTTCCCTGGTGGTCCAGTGGTTGGAATCCTCCTTCCAATGCTTGGGATGAGGTTCGAATCCTCGTCAGGGAACCAAGATCCCACATGCCGCAGGGCAACTAAGCCCGCAGCACGACTACTGAGCCTGCATGCTCCAGAGCCTGTGATTCCCAGGAGAAGGCCACGGGAAACAACCAAGACTCATCAGAGCACACACATGCCCTCCCCCGGCCCCGAAGACTTCTGTGAACCATCCATGATGACTGCTGGGGGGAGAGAGGGTAAGAGCTACCTACCACATGCTCAGCAAGGGGAGGCAGAAAGGTTATCTTCACACAGTGCTTGGATACTCATATGAACCATAAACCTTCATAAGGAAAGATTTGCTATTTTTGGAGATGATTACGTTTTCTGTGGTAAAAATAAATAATAAAAAGAGCTTCTTGGAATGCATATGATAAAATTCACTACCATCACATACATCTTCACTATTAACCAACAAAGGAAAAACTCAGGAAAAATAAAGCTGAGAATTCATAATCAAACCCCTATTTTGGGACTTACCAGTATTATAAATTTCTGATTTGGGACAGAAAAATAAACGCAGTTAACAAAATACATACATATACATACTTCAAAAAGAGTTTAGGACCAAAAAACCTTAGTTTCTTATCAAAATAACCCACTAGTAAACTTAATACTTAGAATTTCTTTTGTAAAATATAAGAAATGAAAGTTATACCACTTTTTAACCTGTATTCACTAGTCAAATAAAAACAACTGAACTATATGTTCTGTAACGCATAATATCCCTTTAATACTGAAAATTTCCTAACAAATGGGGTTTGAAGGAAAGCCGTAAGCTTAGTTACCATTTTAAATGTATTAAAAGTATGCCTATTAATAAACACAAGCTTTTTTAAAAATCTCTCAGGAGTTCACTTTTTCTGGCTACAAATGGGTCCACATTTAAATCTGGGGTAAAGAATAGTGATTTAACTGTTTCAAATGATCCAATCATCTTTTCATGCACAGGAGCTATACTTCAGTTAAAAAAAAAAACAAAAAAACACCTTATCAGGCTTCTCCCCCAAAATGCAAATTTATACATTATATGAACAGGACTTCTGAATACCAATCCAAAATAAACAGCATTTACTGTGCCAGGTACTGTTCTAAACACTTTTCATAAGCAACTCATTCTGTCCTTCCACAGATAAGGAAACTGAGGCATATAAAGTTAAATAATTTGCTCAAAATCGTACAATTAAGAAGCAGCAGGATGACAATCTCCAGGCAGTCTGTCCTTAAATCCATGTTCTTCATAACTTACACTATAATACTTTTCAAAGGTATTATATCAGGAAGTAAGAAAGAGTATAAAACAAGCAATTTAAAACATTTTTATAGAAATAATAGAAGATTAATTCCTTCTTAGATTCACGTATCTTACAGAGTAGAGCTTAGAAGAAAGAAAACTGAGGCCCTAGGTTCTTTGATAATGATTCTTACATCAGATATTTCAAAATTTGACTTATTTTAGCTCATTATTATATAATGTGTTTTAATATTAAATTCTGCACCCACTGAGTAAGGAGGTTATTAAAGCACTAGCAACTACTTTTAGCTATTGATACCTTAAAGAAAATAAGAAAGAACAAGTTTATTTTTTAGAAGTATGTAAACTATCTCCCAACAGATACGAAAACAGACAATAAAAATACAACTAAAACAATACTGTACAAGTATGAAGACAGACCAATCAACGGAACAAAATGCAGAGTTCAAAAGCAGATCTTAGTATACATAAAAACTTAACATTTGATAAAGGGAGCATTTTAAAATCATTGAAAGAAAAAATTAGTTAATAAAGAACGCATAAAAATGAAGAAACAAAGTAAGGTACCTCCTGATAGAACAAAAATAAATCCCAGTCTTATCAAAGTTCTAAATATTAATATTAAACAATAAAGTAACATCCATGTTAAAAGTTAACTTGTAACACTGCCCTTCTAAAAGCATTATATACTACAGGCAAAATCATAAAGGAAGAAGAGATATGTGATTTCATAAACACCGAAAATGTCCATGAGTATAAAATACTGTAAACAAAAATTTAAAATATAACAAAAGTAAAATATTAGGAACATACTTGTGTTGGATTTAATATCTTGAATACATAAAGGGGTGAAACTCGTGGTGATGTTTCAGAAGCAAGGGCTTTCAGACATTAAACATTTTTTCTATAAAAACTGAAGGCAGCTATTGCAAGGGTAATGCAAGACAGCCTCAAACCCAGAGAACTCTTTGAAAGATAAAGATGGAGATGAAAGCCTTCCTTAGCCCAAGACATTCTGAACTGACATACCTGCTTTCTCAGCCAATCCAAAATTACCAGGCTGAGTTAACAGTTTAGCATTAATAGCTAACAAAATAACCCAGGCTAATTCCCAACAACAAAAACTTCAGAAAGGTTTAGAAAAAGACATAAAAGAAACAGCCCAAAACTATGGTCTAAGAATAACTACAAAGTCACAAACACACCCACTCACACATACTTTATGAAACTCATGTATCTCACTCATGTCTGAAACAGTTTCCCCTCTCTTTCAGTCACAGAAGAACTGCTGATATTGTGCTTATGGTGGAAGCACCAAGCGGAAGGAAAATGAGAGAAGGCAGGATGCAACAGTCCAATAATCCCTAAGCATCTATGGTACAGGATTTATATTTCACATCTTTTACCGGATTACTGCAAATGTTTCATAAAACTAGTCTTTCCATCAAACCAGTCAATCCTAAAGGAAATCAGTCCTGAATATTCACTGGAAGGACTGATGCTGAAGCTCCAATACTTTGGCCACCTGATGTGAAGAACTGACTCACTGGAAAAGGCCCTGATGCTGGGAAAGACTGAAGGCAGAAGGGGATGACAGAGGATGATATGTTTGGATGGCATCACCAACTCAATCGACACGAGTTTGAGTAAGCTCCGGGATTGGTGGACTGGGAAGCCTGGCGTGCTGCAGTCCATGGGGTTGCAGAGAGTCAGACACAGCCGAGCGACTGAACTGAACTGAGTCTTTCCATTACCATTCTTGTTCTCCTCTAATCAACGTCCACATAGCAAGCAGAATGAACTTTTGAAAAAGTGAATCATTTCATGCCATTACTGTTTAAAAGCATGCACCTTCAATGTGTACGTAATCCAAAATTGTTAATGTGGTCTACCAGTCTCTAAAAGTCATCCAACTCCTACCAGCTTTCAAACCTCATCTTTCACCATTCTTTCTCCCTGATCCCTGACACATTTCTGCCACACTAACTTTCCTTTACTTCTATTCCACCTCCTGACATTTTGTACACAAACCTGCTGCCTGCACATGAAACACTGATGCCATGATTCTTTATTTGGTTAATTTCTAACCATCCTACTGATCTCAGCTAACACCTCACTTTTTCAGAGACCTTCCCTTGACTCCCCAAACTAAGTTCTGTTCCCTGTTATACCTGCTCATAATATTTATTTTTCTTCCACAGGTGCACAAAGGCATGCACGCACACATACATTTAAGTGATAATTTGTTAAACATGTCATTCCATTACACTCTACACTCTGACCACTTTCACCACTATATTCTCAATGCCCAACACAATGCCTAGGAATAGCCATACATTCAATATTACCTGAATGCAAAATCCAAACTGGTAGCAATCTGCTCTGGGTAGAACTAAGAACCTTAGAGGAAACAAACAAAAATTAAAAACATACTCTCTACCTCTGGAGCTTATCAATTAGAGAATCAAGTATTCAATATTGCTACTCTATAATTATTTATTGAAATTTCCCAAATTCACCTGATGAATCTGACATTAAGGGAAAAACCCGGATGTGACACAGTTATTTACTGCCTCCTCAATCAGACTGCAAGCATCTTAAAGAGACATCTCCTAGGCTCCCCTGTCCTGTCCTCTACTGTGCTGACACACCATGCCCATACAATAAACTGAGAACAAATCTGAAAGCAAACTCAATAAACTACAGTGAAGAACATAAGGTTCTAGTATCTGAATGTAGAAATCAAGAACAAATTGTAATAGCTGCTTAAATTTAAAGACAAAAATAGGTGTTCCCTAATTTGACATCTGATCTTTTACCAAGTACCTGGTGTATTCATTGTGTTAAACTCTCAGCTTTCTGAACCTGTTTAACCTTTGTAATTTTCAAATCAAAATCAAGATTATTATAGCTAGGAACATTCTACTTACTTTTTAAAATGAACTTAATAAATACCACGAACATTTGTGTAAGGCAGATTGTTCTAAGTTTGGAGAATATAGTGGTGACTATGACCACCACTGGAATACAAAGACAGTGAGAACTGTTCTGTGATTTCAGGGACTTCCCTGGTGGTCCAGTTTAAGACTCTGCACTTCCACTGCAGGGGGTGCGGGAACTGTGGGCTCGATCCCTAGCTGGGGAACTAAGATCCCACATGTCTTAGTTCCCACATCCCACGCATCACGTGGTGTGGCCAAAAATTTAAAAATTAAAAAAAAAAAAAAAAAAGAACTGTGATTTCAAAAAATTCAGAGGCTGTCAAGGCAGGAAAATAAATGATGTTCAGATTATACAACCAAGACAGGCAGTGTTTTAGGAACACAAATAAAATACCCAGACCAATGAAGAAAGCACTTTGGCAGAGGTTTGAAAAGGAATGGGAGTCAAGCTTCTGGCAATATGGCAGCCAGCACCAACAAACAGATAAAAACTTTGCAGCCCCTTTCCAAACAGAGTAACACTGGATAAAATATCACAAAACGACTTGAGGATAAATAGCCGAGTTTGAAATTAACAGCAGAAACTTCATAGCTGCCCCAAATTAAGGAGACATAAACTCAAAAACAGCTGAAAAGAAAAACAATAGTTTTATAGCTCCAAGTGGTTGTGGACCAGAGTGCAATGACCAGATAGATAGGAAGAATTAAAGGCAGCAGATCCTTTTAAGCAAAGGAATCTGGCACTGAACTGACTCACTAAATCCAGGAATAAAAGTCTAGAACATCTCCCACGGCCTTGGCAAAGTCTGCTGTGAAAAACTAAGACCTTCACCCTAGGACATTTGTAAGTATGCAGTCCAAATTCATACTACCTAGATAATCTACAGCCCCCAAATCCTGAGCTTGGCTTTAAAAAACTGGTCTGAAACCAGTGAAACCTATGAAGTATTCACAAGGAAAAAGACTGAAACACCTACAAGGGATGATGAAAATGTTTTAAAGGTCTATCACTGGAATCTCGAAACCAAAGGAAACTGTAGAGTCTATAGGAAAAAGGATCCTGTCTCTTCAACAAATAAGTTGCAAAGATAAGAAAACAGATGGATAGGGAATCTACAGACCAAAAGAGCCTTAAGAGTTATATCAGCCAACAGCCAAGGTACAGATCTTATCCAGATTCTGATCCAAATAAACAAACTGTAAAACTATATACATATTTACATTTAAAAACTGAAAATTTGAATGACTGGCAACTTAATAAAGAATTGCTGTTAATTTTCTTTGGTGTTTTAACAGTATGATGACTACTAAGATATTTACAGATGAAATTAAATGATGTATTTCCACATACTAAATGAAAGGGGATTGTAGAAAACAGATTCAGCAGTAAGACTAGCCAAGAATTAGTAATTGTTGAAGCTCAGCGATGGACATGTGGAGATCCATTATTCTATTCCATCTACTTTTGTGCTTAATTTTTCCGTAATAAAACGTTTTCTAAAAATAATGCATCCATTACCTCTAAACAAGTGCAGCCTTTACTGCTAAGATAAATAAAAGCAGCCATATTTTGTTTTGTTTAACACACATAAGATACATTTATTCTTGTTCTCTAATCTCAGAGTTCACTTGAAATGTAGTTCTAAATAAATTCACTTTGGAATATAAATTTATTCTATTTTCATATTACACTGTATGTTACATGTAATGTCTTTTACCTGTTGCTTGAGTGCACTGTGATCTCAGATTATACATTCATGGATTAAAGCAAGTACTATAGAAGTATTTTATTATAATGCACATTTAATTAAAAAAGAAATGCTTTCTTCTGGAGGTAAACCAACATTTATTTTTTTTTTATTTTTTTATTTTTTAGTCCTTTTTTTTTCCATTTATTTTTATTAGTTGGAGGCTAATTACTTTACATCATTACAGTAGTTTTTGTCATACATTGAAATGAATTAGCCATGGATTTACATGTATTCCCCATCCCAGTCCCCCCTCCCACCTCCCTCTCCACCTGATCCCTCTGGGTCTTCCCAGTGCACCAGGCCAGAGCACTTGTCTCATGTACCCAACCTGGGCTGGTGATCTGTTTCACCCTAGATAATATACATGTTTCAATGCTGTTCTCTTGAAACATCCCACCCTCGCCTTCTCCCAGAGTCCACAAGTCTGTTCTATACATCTGACTCTCTTTTTCTGTTTTGCATATAGGGTTATCGTTACCATCTTTCTAAAGTCCATATATATGTGTTAGTATACTGTAATGGTCTTTTATCTTTCGCTCTGTATAATGGGCTCCAGTTTCATCCATCTCATTAGAACTGATTCAAATGAATTCTTTTTAATGGCTGAGTAATATTCCATGGTGTATATATACCACAGCTTCCTCATCCATTCATCTGCTGATGGGCATCTGGGTTGCTTCCATGTCCTGGCTATTATAAACAGTGCTGCGATGAACACTGGGGTGCACGTGTCTCTTTCAGATCTGGTTTCCTTGGTGTGTATGCCCAGAAGTGGGATTGCTGGGTCATATGGCAGTTCTATTTCCAGCTTTTTAAGAAATCTCCACACTGTTTTCCATAGTGGCTGTACTAATTTGCATTCCCACCAACAGTGTAAGAGGGTTCCCTTTTCTCCACACCCTCTCCAGCATTTATTGCTTGTAGACTTTTGGATAGCAGCCATCCTGACTGGCGTATAATGGTACCTCATTGTGGTTTTGATTTGCATTTCTCTGATAATGAGTGATGTTGAGCATCTTTTCGTGTGTTTGTTAGCCATCTGTATGTCTTCCTTGGAGAAATGTCTGTTGAGTTCTTTGGCCCATTTTTTGATTGGGTCATTTATTTTTCTGGAGTTGAGCTGGAGGAGTTGCTTGTATATTTTTGAGATTAATCCTTTGTCTGTTGCTTCGTTTGATATTATTTTCTCCCAATCTGAGGGCTGTCTTTTCACCTTGCTTATAGTTTCCTTTGTTGTGCAAAAGCTTTTAAGTTTCATTAGGTCCCATTTGTTTATTTTTGCTTTTATTTCTAAGATTCTGGGATGTGGGTCATAGAGGATCCTGCTGTGATTTATGTCGGAGAGTGTTTTGCCTATGTTCTCCTCTAGGAGTTTGATAGTTTCTGGTCTTACATTTAGATCTTTAATCCACTTTGAGTTTATTTTTGCGTATGGTGTTAGAAAGTGTTCTAGTTTCATTCTTTTACAGGTGGTTGACCAGTTTTCCCAGCACCACTTGTTAAAGAGGTTATCTTTTTTCCATTGTATATCCTTGCCTCCTTTGTCGAAGATAAGGTGACCATAGGTTCGTGGATTTATCTCTGGGCTTTCTATTCTGTTCCATTGATCTATATTTCTGTCTTTGTGCCAGTACCATACTGTCTTGATGACTGTGGCTTTGTAGTAGAGTCTGAAGTCAGGCAGATTGATTCCTCCAGTTCCATTCTTCTTTCTCAGGATTACTTTGGCTATTCGAGGTTTTTTGTATTTCCATACAAATTGTGAAATTATTTGTTCTAGTTCTGTGAAAAATACCGTTGGTAGTTTGATAGGGATTGCATTGAATCTATAGATTGTTTTGGGTAGTACAGCCATTTTGACAATATTGATTCTTCCAATCCATGAACACAGTATATTTCTCCATCTGTTTGTGTCCTCTTTGATTTCTTTCATCAGTGTTTTATAGTTTTCTATGTATAGGTCTTTTGTTTCTTTAGGTAGATATACTCCTAAGTATTTTATTCTTTTTGTTGCAATGGTGAATGGTATTGTTTCCTTAATTTCTCTTTCTGTTTTCTCATTGTTAGTGTATAGGAATGCAAGAGATTTCTGTGTGTTAATTTTATATCCTGCAACTTGACTGTATTCGTTGATTAGCTCTAGTAATTTTCTGGTAGAGTCTTTAGGGTTTTCTATGTAGAGGATCATGTCATCTGCAAACAGAGAGAGTTTCACTTCTTCTTTTCCTATCTGGATTCCTTTTACTTCATTTTCTGCCCTGATTGCTGTGGCCAAAACTTCCAAAACTATGTTGAATAGTAGTGGTGAGAGTGGGCACCCTTGTCTTGTTCCTGATTTCAGGGGAAATGCTTTCAATTTTTCACCACTGAGGGTGATGCTTGCTGTGGGTTTGTCATATATAGCTTTTATTATGTTGAGGTATGTTCCTTCTATTCCTGCTTTCTGGAGAGTTTTAATCATAAATGGATGTTGAATTTTGTCAAAGGCTTTTTCTGCATCTATTGAGATAATCATATGGTTTTTATCTTTCAATTTGTTAATGTGGTGTATTACATTGATTGACTTGCGGATATTAAAGAATCCTTGCATTCCTGGGATAAAGCCCACTTGGTCATGATGAATGATTTTTTTAATATGTTGTTGGATTCTGTTTGCTAGAATTTTGTTAAGGATTTTTGCATCTATGTTCATCAGTGATATTGGCCTGTAGTTTTCTTTTTTTGTGGCATCTTTGTCTGGTAAACCAACATTTAAATTTCTTACTTCTTATGGGCCTTCCCTGGTGGTCCAGGGGTTAAGAATCCACCTTATAATACAGGTGAGGTGGGTTCGATTCCCAGTCAGGTAACTAAGATCCCACATGCCTCAGAGCAACTAAGTCCATGAGCTACAGCCACTGAGTTCATGCGGCTCGACGAAAGATTCCACAGGATGCAATAAAAACCCCACGTGCTGCAACTAAGACTTGATGCAGCCAAGTAAACAAATTCATTATTGCTTTTTATAACATTTTAATTTCTCAGCTGCTCCACACTCATTGGTTCCATTATACTCAAAAAAAAAAAAAAAAAACTGACCAACATATGATTATTTGCATCTTGCACGGCAAAGTGCTTTGTTTACTGATAAGTAAGCCGAGTAGACATATTCACATTATTTAAAGTACAAGAAATAGTTAACTCTCAAATGGGAACACAACCCTTTCCTAACTTTAAATACACTGTCCACATATATGATACTAGATTTCTCCATTAGAAGAGAAATTAAAGAGTTTTCTCCCCAATCATCATAAGAATGAACTTATGTCTAGAACCCAGATTCTCTAATTCTCTCATTTAGGGGGTCAAGGGAACATTTTCAAGATAACATGATTGTATTAATGGTGGAAGATGCTATCATGATACAAATGGAAAGTCAAAACAAAAGCTGAAAGTGAAGGTCACTCAGTCGTGTCCAACTCTTTGGGACCCCATGGAATATACAGTCCATGGAATTCTCCAGGCCAGAATACTGGAGTGAATAGCCTTTCCCTTCTCCAGGGGATCTTCCCAACTCAAGGATTGAACCCAGGTCTCCCGCACTGCAGGCAGATTCTTTACCAGCTGAGCCACAAGGGAAGCCCAAGAATCCTGGAGTGGGGAGTCTATCCCTTCTCCAGTGGATCTTCCTGACCCAGGAATCGAACCAGGGTCTCCTGCATTGAGGGTGGATTCTTTACCAATTGAGCTTTGAGGGAAGCCCCAAGAGTCTAGTTAGATGAAAAATCTAGCCAACAATGATGATCAGTAACATTTAACCAAATAGGTATCAGTGATCTCTATATGTAGGTAGGAAGTTTCTTGACTTCTTAAAGCATCACTACCAACCTTGCTGAAAATTAGGAGTGTATCCATGAGGCAGTAGAAAGAAGACAATATGGTTTTAAGAGGGGCTTCCCTGGTGGTTCGGATGGTAAGGAATCTGCCTGCGATATGGGAGACCCAGGTTTGATCCCTGGGTCGGAAAGATCCACTGGAGGAGGAAATGGCAACCCACTTCAGTATTCTTGCCTGGAGAATCCCATGGACAGAGCAGCCTGGTGGGCTACAGTCCATGGCTATAAGAAAACATTCTGTCTCTATATATAGAGACATCATTCCCTGCACTTGAAACACTGTAAATTAACTACACTGCAATTTTTTTTTAATTAGGGGAAAAAACCCTAAAAACAAAAAACTTCCTTCTGTATTCTAGACAGCCAACTTTAAAACAGCAGGGATTAAACCCTTGCCCTGCAGTGAAAGGGAGGAGTCTTAACCACTGAATCCCTTTCACTGCAGGGCGTCGGTTTAATCCCTGATCTGGGAACTAAGGGAACTGAGATCCCATGTGCCATGTAGCCAAAAAATAGAAACAAATATTGTTTCCTTTGATTCCCACAGAATTGCATAGATGCTTTTTTTAAAATTAGAAAACATAGAAAGGAACTTATAAAAAAGAAAACCAGGGCTTCCCTGGTGGCTCGGTGGTAAAGAACCTGCATGCCAACACAGGAGATGCAAGATACTTCAGTTCGATCCCTGGGTCAGAAAGATCCCTCAGAGGAGGGCATGGCAACCCATTCCAGTATTCTTGCCTGGAGAATTCCATGGACGGAGGAGCCTGACAGACTTCAGTTCACAGGTCACACGAGAGTCAGACACACCTGAAGCGACTTAGCTCACATGCAGACATAAGCACCCTACAGCCTGTGCTCTGCAACAGAATCCACCCCAGTAAGAAGCTCTTTGCCTGCAGCTAAGGAGGAGTCCCCACTCCCCGCAACTAGAGAAGTCCTACAAGCATCAATGAAGACTCAGCACAGACAAAAATAAGTAATAAATCTTTAAAAAAGTATCAATAGTATCAACTATTCTTTGACTATACCCAAGATAGTTTAATAATGGTGGGAGTTTTGTCTGCTGCAGGAGGAGGCACGTGGACAAAGGGAAAAACATAATTTAACTTCTTTTATGGTTTTAGTCTATCAACTTCTCTTTGGTTATTTGTACTTTCCTAGAAGCACAAATTTCAGTTGGAAAGATCCTCTGTAAGAGGAAATGGCAACCCACTCCAGTATTCTTGCCTGGAGAATCCAATGGACAGAGGATCCTGGTGGGCTACAGTCCACGGGGTTGCACAGAATCAGACACAACTGAAGCAACTTAGCATGCACGCATACAAGCTATGCTACATCTAAAGCAAATTATGCTACAACTTAAAAGACTATTTTTCCCTTTTCCATTGTATCCATGGTTATTTTTACTTCCTCGTTCCTAGTTTTGAGCATGTAAGCTTTCTCTCACATTTCTTGATGTGGCTAACTAGTGAATTAATGTGGCCAATTAACTACTTAATTAGTTGACTTATTTTTCTCTTAAACCAATCACCTTGACCTACTTCTTATGTGAAAGTAAAAGTGTTTAGTCACTCAGTCATGTCCAACTCTTTGCGAACCCTCGGACTGTAGCCCACCAGGATCCTCTGTCCATGTAATTCTCAAGGCAAGAATAGTGGAGTGGCTTGCCATTCCCCTCTCCAGGGGGCAGATTCTTCACTGCGCCATCTGACTTCTTAGTCACACTAATATTTTAGAATATCAGCTTTTAGGCTATTCCCCTCTTAGTACAACTTCATGTGACAGATAACTTATTCTTAAAAATTCAATTTTACTTCTTTTATAAAACAAATCATAAAAATTCTAGTATAAAAATAGAGAGAGAATATATGTACAAAATTAAAAACAATTCTCTCCCTTGAATAAATACTACTGAAATTTTGTGTTCCTCTAGGTTTTTTTCCAACACGTATTCAAATGTACACATATATTCACTCATTTAAAAACAACAAACATGATTGTTATTCATACTACTTTGTGACAAGCTTTTATTCTCCCTATGTACTCTTTACACCAATATATCCAGCATCCTCATTCTTTCTAAATGAAGTATGATATTCCATCCCTGATTGATGAGCAAACAGTTGTTTCCAATTTTTACCATCATAAACAATACTGTACTTAACATTCCTGAACAGAATTTCCTGTACAGTCAACAAGCATTCCTATAAGAAAATTTCATGGTACTGTAGATTAAAAGGTAAGAGTTACTTGAATCATTAAACCATGATAATCTGGCAAGGGAAGAGGAATGGTAATTTTTAAACCTTTTTACTGAAGTATGACATATACATAGATGAGTGCACAACTTATATTTAAAATGTAAAGCTCTAAGAAGTACAAACTATTACATATAAAATAAGCTACAGAGATATATTGTACAACGTAGGGAACACAGCCAATATTTTACAATAATATAAATGGAGTATAACCTTCGAAAATTGTGAATCACTATATTGTATATCTGTAACGTACATAATATTGTACATTAACTATACTTCAATAAAAAATACATAATTTTAAAAAGAAAAATAAAAGAATGCAAAGTTCATCTGTGCCACCCTTCTTGCTTCTACTTGAGCTTAGTCTCCGGCATTGCCGTGCAGACTAGCTCATGTAGAAGCAAGAAAGGAAACCTTACACCACCAGACAACTTTTGGAGGTCTTGTGAGATTAAGCAAGACCATAAGAAATAAAAAAAAAAAGAATGCAAAGTTCAATAAATTTTCACAAAGTGACCATACCCATACACCAACATGCAGATGGTATTAATAAAACTGAGCATCATCAGAATCCCAGACATCTCCCTGTGTGCTCCTGCAGTCACTATGCTCCAAGGGTAACCTCTCCAGACTTAAAAGTACCTTTAATTTTTTAAGCCTGTTTTTGAACCTTGTGTAAATGGAATCACACACTACATATCCACATTTTCCAAACTGCACCAAAATGCCCTGGGGCACTGCAAGATATTTTAAATTTGAAAGGTACAATATTCAACATTTATATTAAACCATGCCAAATACTAGACTGCTATATTCCTTTCAATGACATCTTATCTTTGTGAAGCAGCATGCTCAGTGGTTATGATAAAAGTAACGTGCAAAACTCATGTAACAGAAAATAAGGATGGTAATGTCCAATTCAATTTCAAGATCTGAGAAGTTGTACAGTGTCTGACACACACACACATTCCAGTAGTAAGTAATTGTGCCTATTTAAGAATGAAGTAAATACTCTTTCAATTTGTTTATTCATTTTTTAATGGTTCTTGTGTTGTTAAAATGTAAGTATCATTCAGTTTTTATATCTAACCACTTAATTAACAAAGCTGTCAGCTATTTCTTTTGACCTAAGGGTGCTGTGAAGGGAGAAAGTTTCGGAGCCTCTGGCATATACTCCTTTGCTGATTTCTTTCACTTAATGTCACCTGTGAGATGTATCCATATGGTTTTGCAACTGCACCTCATTCATTTTCACTGTAAAATATTCCTCTACATGACTGTTTGACAATTTATAATTCTCCTATTGATGGCTATTGGGATAATTTCCATCTCTTTCTTTATTATGAATAGTGTTGCTATGAACATTACTGTTATAATCGTGAGGAGGAATTACTGGGTTATATGGTGTATATACATACACACACACTTTATAGTAGATAATCTGAGTTTTCCAAAATGGTATATTAACACTTCCACTAACAGTTTATGAGAGTTCTGACTGCCCCACATCCTTACCAGCACTTTTCATTTAGTCATTCTGAAGAGAGTATAGTAGAACAGCGATTTCCCTGAAGACAAAATGAGGTTGAGCATCTTTCCAAAATGTTTCACTGGACCTTTGAATGTCCTCTTTTTGGATGACTACTGAAATTATTTTCTCATTAAAAAAAAATTAGCTATTTCTTTTTTTTCTTATTATTTCTAGTTCTTTAGATGCAAGATGAATCTTTTATGAGATAATATGTGCTGCAAATATTTTCTCCCCCTCTGTGGCTTTGCTTTTCACTCTTTTAATGGTGTCTTTTAATAAACAGATGTTAATCTTAAAATAGGCCAATATATCAAATTACCTTTACATTTAGCTCATTTTTTGTATCCTATTTATTTTTGCTGACACAATGAAAACGTTTTTCTAAAAAACTCTTTTCCACATTTAGATCAGCAATCCACTGAAAATGGTAATTGTGTATGATGTAAGGTAAGATCATGATCTTTCTCCCTCTGCATGGATATCTAACTAACCAACTCTATTTATTTGATCTTCCTTTCCCCACTGTACCACTATGTCACCTTTTCCATAAACCAGGTGACAGAACATGTGTCAGTCTGTTACTGGACTGGACTGCTCCACTGGGCTATTTGTCTACTTGTATGGCAACTGCATGTTATACTATCTGTTACAGCTCCATATTTGATGGTGTAAGTTCTCCAGATTTTATTTCTTCTTCATGATTGACCTGGCTTGACAGTGCACTTTAATTTGCATTTCATTTGATGTTTATTAGCCATTCATATTTTCCTGTTCTTCGAGCTAGCTCTTCAGGTGTTCTGGAAATCAGTTGGTTGTACTTTATATACTGATGAACATTAGCTCTTTCTGTATTAGGAAATTCATCTCTTACCTGACAAACGTCATTTGTATCAATTTAGTTCAGTTCAGTTGCTCAGTCATGTCTGACTCTTTGTGACCCCATGCACTGCAAAACGCCAGGCCTCCCTGTCCATCACCAACTCCTGGAGCTTGCTGAAACTCATGTCCTTTGAGTCGGTGATGCCATTCAACCATGTCATCCTCTATCGTCCCCTTCTCCTCCTGCCTTCAATCTTTCTCAGCATCAGGGTCTTTTCCAATGAGTCAGTTCTTCATATCAGGTGGCCAACGTATCGCAGTTTCACCTTCAGCATCAGTCCTTTCAATGAATATTCATGACTGATTTCCTTTAGGATGGACTGGTTGGATCTCCTTGCTGCCCAGGGACTCTCAAGAGTCTTCTCCAACACCACAGTTCAAAAGCCTCAGTTCTTCAGCGCTCAGCCTTCTTTATGGTCCAACTCTCACATCCATACATGACTGCTGGAAAAACCACAGCTTTCACTAGACGGACCTCTGTTGGCAAAGTAATGACTCTGCTTTTTAATATGCTGTCTAGGTTGGTCATTTGCATAGTCTTTTTAAAAAATGTGCTTTCAATTTCCCCCCTAATTTTTAATGTATTCAACAGAATCCATTTCTTTTTTTCATCCTGGGTTTTGGTTTCATGCTTAGAGAAGCCTTCACTATGCCAGGACAGTATTACAGCATTGGCAAGATGAATTAACAGAGGACTTCACATTCTACATTACTCATTTTTGTAACATTTGACACATTTTATATTTGTAAGTTACTTTTAAAATAATTTCTTTAAAGAAGAACTTCAGTCATTCCTCACTGTAAGATACTGACCCAGTAATCTATTTTGGTGCTTTTAAGATATCATTTGCCATATTTAAATCCTTAATTTGCTTGGAATTCATTTTGGTGTAAAGTGTTAAGTATAGGTCTAACACTCCCCGCAGATAACCAACTTCCTCCCATCTGTTTAAACACAGCATTGCCCTATAACTTTAGTATATAAACAAATTCTTAAATATGCTTTAGCTTCCATGTACACTGTCTACTATGTCCTAGAAATCAATTTCCCTCTTTGCTGTTCTTTTGCCAATACTATATAGTTTTAAAATATACATGGTTTTCTAATAAACTTGACTATCTTGAATGTTGTACATTTAAAATTTTCCTTGCTCATTTATTCTCAGGTAATTAATTCCTCCATGTAAGCATCATCTTTAATAAGTTTCCTATACTTAGTAAAATCCTGAGATTCTGATTCAACTTGCAATAAATTCAAAGCTTAAACTGACATGAGTTGACATATTTATAACATATTACCTTTCCATCCATATACAGGGTATGGCTGCCTATTTATGTTCTTTTATGTCCCACTCCCACTAAAGTTTTTGCTATTTATTTATTTTTGGCCACGTCACAGGGCTTGGAGATTCCCCAACCAGGGATCAAACCTGGGTCCTTGACTATGAAAGTACAGAATCCTAACCAGTGGATCACCAGAGAATTTCCTGTTTTCAATTTATTAATCCTAAGAGCTTTTTAATGTGAAAAAACATTAACTCTTTGGTTGTCAAATATGTTGCAAGAAATTTTTTTTCGATTTGTTACCAGCCAATTTTAAAAGATAATATTAGTTGAGGATGAAAGATAACTAAGAATAGAAATAAACACAAAAAAAGAAGAAAAAGTACAATTCTAATACTAAATCAGGAATTCATTCATATGGTTTTCAGCAGGAGATGTACAATAATAATTTTTAAAACCCCCAAATTACTAAGTTAAAGACTGAAAACAAAAAATAAAACACATTACTGAAACACTTCACCTGGTCAAAATTTAACTCTATGGCAAATCCTGTCACTGGAACAGGATATAGAACAGACCATTCAGCAGTTACAATAAAAAGATCACAAACTTCATTCTTTGAGGAACCCAGCCATTCACTCTATTTGCTTTCACTTGGTATATAATTTCATAATTCTTTCTATTCACTTTATCTACTTCTATTCCCAAATCGTTGAGTGCCCTTAGAGAAACATCATTCTGAGTCAGAGACATCATTCAGCAGAGTACTGTTTTATTGAACCATCTATATCTTCTGTCAATTTTTTAAAAAACATATATTTAGTGAGCATCCTTTTCTATATACTTTAGCAGCCATTCCAACTTCTGTTTAGCCTTTATACATAAAAGTCACCACTACCGTCCCTTACTGTCAGCAAGTGATCCTATCCTAATTCCTTACAACCATTCTTCGCAAACTTACCTATGTTTATACTTTATGTCTTTACCTCTTTCCATCTGGTCTTAGAGGAAGTAGTAGTCTTTTCCCCAACTCCAATGTAAGACTGGTACCTTAATTAATGGATGGTGAAAGAAGGGGCAAAGTTCATTCAATTAATGTCTCTATTCAGGGTCTCTGCTCCATAATTTATTTCCTGCCTCATTTGTATATTCAACCTCTCATTCTGTTTTGGTGTCTGTCATTCAGACAAGAAGTATATTTTAACATCTTCCATCCTTAAACTTTCGGAGAAGGCAATGGCAACTCACTCCAGTACTCTTGCCTGGAAAATCCCATTGACGGAGGAGCCTGGTAGGCTGCAGTCCATGGGGTAGCTAAGAGTCAGACACGACTGAGCAACTTCTCTTCCACTTTTCACTTTCATGCATTGGGGAAAGAAATGGCAACCCACTCCAGTGTTTTTGCCTGGAGAATCCCAGTGACGGGGGTGCCTGGTGGGCTGCCATCTATGGGGTCGCACAGAGTCGGACACGACTGAAGCGACTTAGCAGCAGCAGCACCAGCATCCTTAAACTTTTAACAACTTTCACATTTTACCCTTCTACAGATCAATCCCTCTCTCTCCCTTCCCTTCTTAGGAGCCAGTCACAGCACACCTGCTTCTTCATCTCCTATTTATTCCATAACCGCATTTCCTAAAGCTGCACCTGAAGCTACTGACAAAAATTAACAGAGTGACAGTGAACTACGGTGAATCGGGATGGGGGAATTTTTGATGCACAAATAATGTAATTTTGTCTGTGACTATGCCTATTGATGGAAGTTGGGGCAACTGGAGGGATCTGATTATGGGTTTCTCCTCGGAAACCATAAACTGAAGAAAATTGGAAACTGGAGAAAACCGGAAGTAAGCAAGAAAGCAAGGTAAACAGGAATATTGGGTATGAGACCTTGATTAAATTACTTCACTTTCTCACCTATAAAACAGGTTAATACCCTAATTTACAGTTAAGTTGTGAGGCTTAAACAAAATAACTGTGTTAAGAGCACTTACAGTTTCAGGCATATGTTAAATACCGTCCTTTTCTTTAGCACAGTGCCACATTCCCAACAGGCAGACAACTATTAAGGAATAAAATGTGTACCCCCCAAAAAAAAAAATGTGTACCCAAAAGACGCCATATTAAAACTTTGTGGACTATGTGAAACACAAAATGTGGCAAAAAGCACCATCTGTTCAATCACTATTAATAATCCTCAAATGAAAAGCTTCAATTAGAAATGAAAGTTACTAGAAGAAATCCAGGTACTTTGAAGAAATTCAACCACTGAATGTACTTTGATTAAATTTCCAATGATTTTCTCTAAAAATTGTAAAATGTTACAATATACGATATAATAAAATGGATACAGTTACCACACACACAAAGTTGCCGATTCCCAGGCTGAGAAAGAACTCTTAACTCAGGAGGAATACATTTTAAATACACAAAACTTCCTTAGACACACACAAAAGTAAATCAATGTATCAAAGGGATCTGGAATAAAGGGAGGTTTTTCTTTAACAACCCCCCCCCCAAATAATAATATAAATGACCAAAATGAATATTCTCCAAATATCTAGCGGGTAAAAATTGTTAAACTGGTGTAAAGCAGCTGGATTTAGTAGACAGAATATAGCAAGTCAGCAGCTTTCTGAAAAAATATTCCGGGGTGGAGAAAGCGGGCAATCTTCCCAATGAAACAACTGCCATAAAACACCATATATATGTAAGAACATACACATCTGTTAAATCTTAGTTTACAATGTTCCAGCCAACTTACAAATCAAGAGGAAGTGTTTAGATCTAAAAAATAAATCATACTTTTACTTCTGGTCAAATTCTGCATGGGTGGCTACTGGAGAAGAGATATCCACGCCGATTCAAGGCAAGGAGGACTGAATAATAAGGCCACTGTTCACATTCAAATGTGGGGGGAGAGGAAAAGGGAGGCTCCGAGTCCATAAAGTTCTCCTCCCTCTCTAAACACTGCAAGACTGTCCACGTCTAAAGACACTTACCCTTGAACCTCCTTGGAAACTGAACTTGGAGACTTTTTGTTCAGATTTTTGAGGGGGAGCGATTCAGAAATGCTACAAGATTGCAACTTTCAACTACATGAACATGATTTACATTCTAAAGTGTTTTTTGTCTGTTTTTTTTTTTTTTTTAAAGAAAGACTTTCTTCCTTTCAGGTAGTTTATCACCATCCCCGTATTAATAAAACCGCCTATACAATCGCAAGGATCAATACAAACAAAAACCACAGCTTCAAAGGATATGCGAATAAAGCACACCACTACTTCCAATAATTTCTCAACTTCCTCCCAATGACCGACGAGAAAGGTGACACGAAGCAAGAAAAGAAAAATACTTGCGAAGGAGGCAGGAGAGAGGAGAAGGCAAAAAGGAGGGTGGAAAAGCAAAAAAAAAAAAAATATATATATATATATATAAGTCCAGCTGATGCTGACACTTAACTGGGAAAAGAGGGCAGAAAATATTCCCGAAGTCACAGTCTGGAAGGCAAGGACTGAGTGGGACAAGGGCGCAATAGAGGAAGTCCACGCGAGAGGCCTACCCAGAGGGGCCCCGAGGTACGAGGGAACACCAAAAGCGGGGGGGGGGGGGGGGGGGTCCTCACTGCGAAGAGATATCCATCCATCAAGGCCCGAGAGCTTGAAACACGAAGATAGCAGATGGAGCGTTTCTACACCGGACAGCCCGGCACCGCCCCAGAGGTCTCGGGGCGCCGATCCCACTACGAGGGGTGAGGGGTTAAACGCGGGGGTTCGCGGACGTGGAAGGGGGTGCGGCCCCAGGGGCTGAGGCGGGAAGAGCAGGCCCACGGCCCGTCGCCCACGGCCCGTACCTTGTAGTACACGTCGAACTGTATGTTCTCGGGCAAGGAGCGGATGTCGCGGCGGGAGCGGATGTAGTTGTCCACCACAGCGGAGATGGCGGTGTTATACAGAGTCTCTGGGATCCACTCGAGCTCCACGGCCGCCATCTTCCTTCCCTCCGCCTCCTCCGCCTCCTCCGCCTCCTCCTCCCGAAGGCCCCCGCCTCCCTCCGTAGCGAACTCCTCAGCGGCCCCGGAGGAATCCGAGGGGCGGCGGCGGCGGCGGCGGCCCACGCGGGCACACGGCAGAAGGGCGCGGCCGCCCTGACTCCTCCCGGCTGAGCTGCGGGCGGCGGGCGCAGGCCCGGGGGTGGGGGGAGAACTCGCCAGAGAAGCGGGGCCAGCCGCGCCGAGGCCTCACATTCCGGGTCTGCGAAAACCCTGGGCTCCGTCCCAGCGCCGAGCTCTGCAGGGGCGGGACTGCGCGCGCGCGGCGTCGTGACGTCAGCGCACGCCGACGCGCCGGAGGGCAGGAATGCGGCAGGGAAGAAACTCGGGAAGGGTAGATCCGTGATCCCGCCCACGGGGAACAGAGTTTTTCCTTGGGGGCCAGGGTTGGGTGGTTGAGGGGTAACTTTTTTTCGCTGGGACGAGTTATGACAGGTTTTTACCAGCTGCTGCCGAGCCTCCAGCTTCATCTCTCCTTTCAGCCAGTCCTTCTTCGGGAGTTCTCAGAACCCTTTCGAAATGCAGGCAAAAGTTTGGATGCACAATTATCAGTCCACTGAAGATCGCGCGTTCAGGGAATTCACATTGCTCTGGAAACATTCCCTTCGGCTCCAGTTCCTAAATCGAGTTAGGAACCTTCGGCCTAGAACTAGGGATCAGGATGAAAGGGAGACTTGCATTGTGTAACCATTTGCACTGTTTGAACTTTACTGTTTCTTTTTCCTGGTGAAATTTACCGGGGGGCGGGGGGGCGGGGTGGAGAGAACTACTTAAGAAAAATCTGGTGCGGCGGTTAGCCTGATTATGGAATTACAAATAGTGATGAGAGATAAAGGGCTAAGTGGTGGCCGTGATATGACTTACTGGTAAAACAGAAAGAAAGATTACAACTTTCTCCCTTAGTTCTAGTCCCAGCCTCAGGGGAGAAATAATTGAGAGTTCTTGTTACAGCTCTCTTCCATCCTCAGCCTGAACATCTGCTACTTATGTAACTTAATTTCCCGTGTCTTAGATTTCAAGACTTCATGCAACATCTTTCTGCTCCAGTTTAAGGAAATTGTCGTAATTAGTGACACTGTCGGTCTCATAGTCATGCTATAGCAATGTAAAACCTGAAAACAACAATGATAATAACGTGCTGACATTTAGAGCTTAAAGAATTGGAAGTGGCTCTTCCAGTTCACCCCGGTATGTCAATGTTAAAAGGTTAAATAGTTTGGTGAGAAGGAAGGAAACAAACACACTTAGTCCTCTTCTCGGTCTATACCAGTATTTACTCTGTAATCAATGAACCAGGGAAAGCTGGGGTTGGCCTTAACGTAGGGTTACCAGAATTGGCAAGTAAATGCAAATACCCAGTTATTTTAATTTCATATAAACAACCAATCCTTACCTTAAGGTGCTAATTCCAGAGTTGGAATCCATTTGCAGGCTCTTGTGAACTGGCTGAACAGAGGAGAAAGTGGAAAACTAGGCCATTTTTGTTGCAGTCTGCCCTCAATTGAAGGAAGAAACCCTTTCAGTTGTACTCTAGAAAATTAATGAGTCCCAGCAGAGCTGGTATTTGAACTCGATAATTATATAAATGCTGCCTTTCATATTTTGGATGATAGCATAGCATCTGAATTTTCAGTGGTCAAGGTCAGATCATGAAGGTGCTAATGTGATGCTTATGACCGTGGACTTTATCTTAGAGATGATAGGGAATCCTTAAAAGACTGTAAGGTAGTAAAAGAATCAGATTTGTCTGTCAGCAAGAAGACAGTAATCGTCTATGACCAGCAGAGCCAGAAGAAGATCTTGAATCATGCACTCCTGGCTACAGAGGAGAGAAGACAGAAAAGGCCTGCTAAGGTGTCATGGCCACCTATACATTTGGGTGGATGAGGTCCTTTGTATCACAAGGTTATCCCCTCAGTCCACCAAATCTCCTTTAAGCCTTGACTACTGGTAGCCTCAAATTTGGCAGAAAGCCTTCCACTCTACAGAGCTATATGAAACATGAACTTGGTCCAAAAATCCTGAGAATTCTAAGAGGCAATACACATTGTAACTTTTTTTTTTTTCCTTTTTCGACTGAGCCCTGCAGCATGTGGGCTCTTAGTTCCCCAACCAGAGGTTGAACCCATGCCCTCTGTGTTGGAAGCCCAAAATTTTAACCACTGGACCGCTAGAGAAGTCTCTGTAACCCTTTTTAACTTGCAATGTCTCCCTTCATTGAGATGTTGGAGGGGGCATCTAAGTACCTTGCTGTTGAGTCTGATTGGTTTATGTCTGCTTCAACAAATGGAGTGCAGCAGAAGTGATGCTAAGCCAGAAAAGGCCACACTGAGTCTACCTTCTTCTCTGGAATACTCCTGGATTCCTGAGCCACCTTGTAAGAAAATGAACTACCCTGAGGCCACTGTGCTCTGAGTAAGCCCAAGCCACATGGAGAGGCTACATGTAAGCACTCCTGGTCAACAACCCCAGCTGAATGCAGCCTTTGAGTCATCCCTGCTCAGGTATCAGTTGTTTCCATGAAGAAACCGCCACATGATTTCTCAATCCTAAGACATTTGAGTTGGGCTTCCCTCACAGCTCACCTGGTAAAGAACCTGCCTGCAATGGAGGAGACCTGGGCTTGATTCCTGGGTCAGGAAGATCCCCTGGAGATGGAAATGGCAACCTGCTCCAGCATTCTTGCATGGAGATTCCCATGGACAGAAGAGCCTGGTCGGCTACAGTCCATGGGATTGCAAGAGTCGGACACAGCTGAGCAACTAAACCACCACCACCAAGACATTTGAGTTACCTTCAGCCTTTCCTGTAGAAAATTATGAAAGAGATGGGAATACCAGACCATCTGACTTGTCTCCTGAGAAACCTGTATGCAGGTCAGAAGCAGCAATTAGAACTGGACATGGAACAACAGACCGGTTCCAAACAGGAAAAGGAGTCCATCAAGGCTGTATATTGTCACTCTGCTTATTTAACTTATATGCAGAGTACACCATGAGAAACGCTGGGCTAGAAGAAGCACAAGCTGGAATCAAGATTGCTAGGAGAAATATCAATAACCTCAGATATGCAGATGACACTACCCTTATGGCAGAAAGTGAAGAACTAAAGAGCCTCTTGATGAAAGTGAAAGAGGAGAGTGAAAAAGTTGGCTTAGAGCTTAACATTCAGAAAACTAAGATCATGGCATCTTGTCCCATCATTTCATGGCAAATAGATGGGGAAACAGTGGAAACAGTGGCTGACTTTATTTTTCTGGGCTCCAAAATCACTACAGATGGTGATTGCAGCCATGAAATTAAAAGGCGCTTGCTCCTTGGAAGAAAAGTCATGACCAACCTAGACAGCATATTAAAAAGCAGAGACATTACTTTGCCACCAAAGCCCGTCTAGTCAAGGCTATGGTTTTTCCAGTGGTCATGTATGGATGTGAGAGTTGGACTATAAAAGCTGAGCACCAAAGAATTGATGCTTTTAAACTGTTGTGTTGGAGAACACTCTTGAGAGTCCCTTGGACTGCAAGGAGATCCAACCAATCCATCCTAAAGGAAATCAGTCCTGGGTGTTCATTGGAGGGACTGATGTTGAAGTTGAAACTCCAATATTTTGGCCACCTGATGCAGAGAGCTGACTTATTTGAAAAGACCCTGATGCTGGGAAAGATTGAGGGTGGGAGGAGAAGGGGACAACAGAGGATGAGATGGTTGGATGGCATCACCGACACAATGGACATGGGTTTGGGTGGACTCCTGGAGTTGGTGATGGACAGGGAGGCCTGGCGTGCTGCGGTTTATGGGGTCGCAAAGAGTCTGACACAACTGAGCGACTGAACTGAACAGCCTTCTCAGTCTTTTCAGATGAGGGTCCAGGCATCAGTAAGCTAAGTGAGGCAAGTATCCTTGCTCTGCTCTGAAATCCTGACCCACAGAAACATAATAAGATGGTTCTTCATTTATATCATTAAGGTTGTAGTGGTTATGCCACAGCAGGTCACTGGAACACCCCATTCCAATCCCCTACAGTTCCCAGAAACCCATCACTTAATAGACTCCATAATCAACCTGTTCCCTCTCAGAACTATACATTACTAAACATACGGATTCATTCACGAGAATGAGACAATTCATATCCTGTGTTGGACAATTTTCTTAATTTTCTGACAATGGCTATGCTACACTACCTATAAGAGTGAACTGCCTAACCGTAAGTATCAGAATGGAGCCAAGGATTTTTTCCTTTTTTTTTTTTAAGATATTTATTTTTGGCTGCACTGGGTCTTGGTTGCTGCATGCAGGCTTTTTCTGGTTGCGGCGAGCAGGGGCAGTCTCCAGTTGCGATGTGCGGGCTTCTTATTGCCTTGGCTTCTCTTATTGCGGAGCACTGGCTCTAGTTTCGCAAGTCCAGTAGCTGTGGCTCGTGGGCTCTAGAGCTACTGGCTCAGTAGTTGTGGCACATGGGCTTAGTTGCTCCGCGGCGTGTGGTATCTTCCCAGACCAGGGATTGCACCTGTGTCCTCTGCCTTGGCAGGTGAGTTCTTAATCACTTGACTACCAGGGAAGCCTGAGATAATGACTCTTGTCCTAAATTTGTAGAGGCTTTTTCAGAGGCCTTCAAGTCTAAATCCACATAGTCAACACCCATCAACCACAAACCAACAATCACATGGTCCTCATAAATAGTCATCAAGACACACCTATGGCACCACACATTACAGAGGCAAAGTGACTGGATCCTATAACTTGCAACCACCAACGAACAAAGCAAGGCTTTCCAACAAGTTCTCACCACTTGGGGACACAATGCAGGTAGGAAATTCTGCCTCGTTCTCATCTTTTAGTACCATTATCCATATCTGCAGAAAACTCAAAAGCGTTTTTCTGTACATGTTCATGGTTACGATCCATCTTGTCTGGGCCTCTTTAAATTCATCCTGCTTGCTACATGTGGTTTCTTGTCTCCAAAATTAATCCGAACTGCTACTTGCTAAGATGCTCCCCCAATCTTGTTCTCTACTGTGTTCATTAATATTGGCCCTAAGAGCAATAGAAAATATAACCTATCATTTGCCAGTCCTTATTTTGAGGAAGCCCCCTTAAAGCCCCACGAAATCTGCCTACTTACCCTGACGATCAGAAGTAGAGAATCACATGTTGATGTTTGGCAGAAACCTACACAATATTGTAAAGCAATTATCCTTCAATTAAAAATGAATCAATTATTTTTTTAAAATTAAACATAAAAAGGAAAGAAGTAGAGAATCAGCATAGAAGGTATGAGTGGTTTTGTATTTTGCTGCTAATGCTGGTCCAATACAGAATAAAAGTTTAAGGGTCATTCTTGAAAAGACAGACATATAATCCATAATCACAATACAACGTGAGAAACACTGTGATAGAGTTTCCTTGGGATGTTATAAGAGAAGTAAGGAGATAATGACTTGATTTTGGATGTAAAAGTTACGTAAAAGTTCTAAAACAGGTCAATCAAAGCACTTTCAGTTGCAGTGAATTTCACAGGATAATAACGAACGGATTTACTTGAGCAATTATAGGTGAGTTCGTTTCACCTTGACACTATAGCTCCAATTTCTAGGAAATTTTCTAATTATCAGAATGCTTAAAATACATGCAAAATTTTGAAACAGAGTTGTGGTTCTTTATCTGGACCAGTAAAAAGTTTTAACTTTCTCAATGAGATAGAAAATAGGAGGAAAGTAAACTAAATGCAAAGTGATATGTAACCACCTCATGTAGCCATGTGATCAGCCTTCCTAAGTGCATTCCAACCACATCCAACTCCCACCACACTGTTTAGTCCAAATATACAAATGATACAGATTTTTAACTTAGAAGACAAAATATGTGGTGAGGTCATCTACTGAGCTTAACAACATACTGAGAGTTTGGGTCCAGTTTTGAATTTTTAAGGATGAGTTTTCTATAATATACACAGGCAGACTTGGGATAGGTTTCAAGACTGGGGGAAAAACCTGATAATTTTTGAAGATAGTTAAGTATGAGAGAGTAAAAAGAATATATCAAAAGAGAAGAAGAATGTATAATTCAAGAGAAAAGGAAACTTAAAAGATCACATTATAAACTGCCATGAGACATCCCTTATAATGATATGTTACAATTTAATTATATCATGTGTGGATGCCATCTCCCCAGCAGGCCTGTAAGCTTCTTAAGGACTAGACCATATTGTGCGTTTCAGATACCAAGTCTACTGCAGACATAGGGTGAGCACTCAGTAATTATATTAATAAATGAATAGATCTTCCTACTTCTCTTTTGGAGGGGAAAAACACAGAGTTCACTGCTTCCAAAAATTTACTTCCTTTAAACTCATACTTTGAAAAGCACACACTTTAAAATAGTTTCTTTTTCCTTTTAAAATAATGTTGTGAAATATATAAAACATTAAACTTACTATTTTAACCATTTTCAATGTACAATGTGTTGGCAATAAGTACACTGATTATTTTGCAACCATCAACTTTACCCCTCCAAAACTTTTTCACCCTCTCAAAAACTCTGTACCAATTAAACAATAATCCCCCAATTTCCTTCTCTTCTCAGCCCCTGGTAACTTCTAATCTGTTTTCTGTCTCTATGAGTTCACATATTCTAGGTACCTCATACAGGTAGAATAATACAATTTTTGTCCTTTTGTGTCTGGCTTATTTCATTTAGCATGTTTTCAAGGTTCATCCATGTTGTAGCTTGTATCGGAATTCAGTTCCTTTTCAAGGTTAAATAACACTCAATCGTATGTATATACCACATTTGTTTATCCATTCATTAGTTCATAGACATCTGGGTTGTTTTCACATTTTGGCAATTGTGAATAATGCTATGACCAGAGTATACAAACATCTGTTTGAGTCATTGTTTTCAATTCCTCTGGGTGTATGCCTAGGAGTAGAATTGCTGGATCATATGGTAATTCTCCCCTTCATGGATCACTGCCTTGTCATGGCACTTGCATAACTTGGTAAAGCTATGAGCCATGCTGTGCAGAGCCATCCAAGTCGGATGGGTCATAGTGGAGAGTTCTGACCCAATGTGGTCCACTGGAGGAGGGAATGGCAAACCACTCCAGTATTCTTGCTGCCAGAACCCCATGAACAGTATAAAAAGGCAAAAACATATGACACCAAAAAATGAGCCCCCCAGGTTGGAAGGCATCCAATATGCTACTGGGGAAGAGCGGAGGGCGATTGCTAATAGCTCCAGAATGAATGAAGCAGCTGGGCCAAAGCAGAAATGACACTCAGTTGTGGATGTGTCCGGTGGTGAAAGTAAAATCCCATGCTCTAAAGAACAATGTTTCATAGGAACCTGGAATGTTAGGTCCATGACTCAAGGTAAATTGGTCGTGGTCAAGCAGGAGATGGCAAGTGTAAACATCGATATTTTAGGAATCAGTGAACTAAAATGGATGAGAACGGGTGAATTTAATTCAGATGACCATTATATCTACTACTGTGGGCAAGAATCCCTTAGAAGAAATGAGTAGCCCTCATAATCAATAAAGTCCAAAATGCAGTACTTGGGTGCAACCTCAAAAACGACAGAATGATCTCCATAATATCAAAGATGCATTTCAGCAAGGATAGGCATGATAAAGGATAGAAACAGTATGGACCTAACAGAAGCCAAAGAGATTAAGACAGGGCAAGAAAACACAGAACTGTACAAAAAAGACCTTGATGACCTGAAAATCACGATGGTGTGATCACTCACCTAGAGCCAGACATCCTGGAATGTGAAGTCAAATGGGCCTTAGGAAGCATTGCTACCAACAAAACAAACGGAGGTGATGGAATTCCAGCTGAACTACTTAAATCCTAAAAGACGATGCTGTTAAAGTGCTGCACTCAATGTGTCAGCAGATTTGGAAAACCCAGCAGTGGCCATAGGACTGGAAAAGACCAGTTTTCATCCCAGTTCCAAAGAAGAGCAGTACAAAAGAATGTTCAAACTTCTGGGCGCTTGTGCTCACTTCCCATGCTAGTAAGGTTATGCTCAAAATCCTTCAAGCTAGGCTTCAGCAGTACTTGAATTGAGAACTTGCAGATGTACAAGCTGGGTTTAGAAAAGGCAGAGGAATCAGAGATCAAATTGCCAGTATTTGTTAGATCATAGAGAAAGCAAGGGAATTCCAGAAAAACATCTATTTCTCTTTCATTGACTACACGAAAGCCTTTGTATGGTTCACAACAAACTGTGGAAAATTTTTAGAGATGGAAATACCAGACCATCTTACCTGTCTCCTGAGAAACCTGTATGCTGGTCAAGAAGCAACAGTTATAACCTTACATGGAACTACTGACTGGTTCCAAATTGGGAAAGGAGTACAACAATGTGGTATATTGTCACCCTGCTAAATTTATATGCTAAATGCTGGGCTGGATGAGTTGTAAGCTGGAATCAAGATTGATGGGAGAATATCAGCAACCTCAGATATGCAGATAAAACCACTCTACTGGCAGAAAGCAAAGAACTAAAGAGCCTCTTGATGAGGGTAAAAGAGGAGAGCTGGCTCAAAACTCAACATTCAAAACACTAACATCCTACATCCAGTCCCATCACTTTATGGCAAAGATGAGGGGGTAAAGTGGAAGCAGTGACAGATTTTCTCTTCCTGGAGAGATCCCAGAATCATTGCAGCCATGAAATTAGAAGTTGCTTGCTTCTTGAAAGGAAAGCAATGACAAATCTAGACAGTGTATTAAAGAGCAGAGGCATTACGTTGACAGCAAAGGTCCGTATAGTCAAAGCTATGGTTTTTCCAGTAGTCATGTATAGATGTGAGAGTTGGACCATAAAGAAGGCTGAGTGCCAAAGAATTGATGCTTTCAAATTGTGATGCTGGAGAAGACTCTTGAGAGTCCCTTGGACTGCAAGGAGATCAAAACAGTCAATTCTAGAGGAAATCAATTCTGAATATTCATTGGGAGGGTTGATACTGAAGCTAAAGCTCCAATATTTTGGCCACCTAATGTGGATAGCCCACTCACTGGAAAAGACACTCATGTTGGGAAAGATTAAAGGCAAATGGAGAAGAGGGCAGCAGAGGATGAGATGGTTGGATAGCATCACCGATTCAATGGACATGAACTTGGGCACACTCCAGGAGACAGTGAGGGACTGGGAGGCCTGGCATGCTGCAGTCCAAGGGGTCGCAAAGAGTCGAACATAGCGACTGAACAAAGGCAACATGGTAATTCTATTTTAAACAAATAATTATTTATTTATTTGGCTGCTTTTAAGTCTTATTAATAGTGTGTCGTGCACAATCTTTCACTGCAGTGCACAGACTCTCTAGTTGTGGTGCTTGAACTTAGTTGATCTGCAGCATGTGGGATCTTAGTTCCCTGATCAGGGATCGAACATGGATTGCCTGCATTGCTAGGTGAATTCCTAACCCTGGACCTGCACAAGGGTTCCAATTTTTCCACATCTTCACTCTTGTAATTTTCCACTTTTGATAGTCATCCTAATAAGTGTGAATTTGTAGGAACATCTTTATACATATATCTATTTAAATAGGTGAGGAAACATCTATAAATTAAGGTGGAATTTGTACTTTTTTAAGGCTCTAGATATGTATTGCCTAAACATTTTTTCCAGCATAACTTTATTGTCTTCAGCTGTATATTTAATACATTGTCTTCTTATTGGGCTAGCTGATCACTGTATTGTGAATTTTTGTGAAATACAAAAATGTTTTAATACCACTTCACACTCATTGAATATTAAATAGGTAGCTGAAGATCTTTATCTCCAAACCCCTGCGTGGATCCCAGAGTAAAAATGAAAAAAATATTTGAGGGGACTTGAAGGCAGAGGGTCTATTTTCCTTTTTATTTATTCTTTATTTTTGGCCATGCTGCTCAGCTTGTGGAATCTTCCCTATCAGGAGTCGAACCCAGGCCCTCGGCAGTGAGAGCACAGAACCCTAAGCACTGGGTGAGTGCGTGCTCAGTTGCTTCAGCTGTGTCTGACTCTTCGCGATCCCATGGAGTGTAGCCCACCAGGCTCCTCTGTCCACGGGATTCTCCAGGCAAGAACACTGGAGCATGTTGCCATGCCCTCCTCCAGGGGATCTTCCCAACCCAGGGATTGAATCCGTGTCTCCTGTGTCTCTTGTACTGCAGGCGGATTCTTTACTGTTGAGCCACACCTGGGAAGCCCCCCCTAACCACTGGACCACCAGGGAATTTCCCAAGGGTCTACATTCATAAGTAGCATCCAGAAAGGGGGTAAGAACACACAGCAGGAACTGCGGTTTGATAGACCCAGGGAGACGAGCCTTCGAGAACATCCCAGGGCATCCCAGCTTGACACGGGAGTGCATGTTTTGTTCAGTCCCTCGGTTGTGTCCGACTCTTTGCAACCCCATGGACAACCCAAGAGTTTCTCAGAACAACAGAATGATTCTGTGTACCCAAGAGCCTGGGACAGCCCCCCAGAACTGGCCACTGGCAGCCTGTTACACAAAGGGGTAGACAATTCCAATGTAGCAGAGAGGGCCCATGAAGGAAGAGAGAGAGAAATCTGAGATCCCAAAGCTCTGAGGTCCAAAAGCAGTGATGGGCATGGACCATCTCGCAGAGGCTGATCACTAGCAGGATGAAATAGCTCCAACTGTTTTTTGATCCTTGGATCACATGACTCAAGATTAAAATTCCAAGGGCAGAAAGTCATACTGGCTAACTTGGGTCAAGTGTCCAACTTTGGTCGGAGGGGGACAAGGCAATACGTATGTCTATTCATCAAGACTGTGTCAAGTAGGAAAACAGTAGTTATATAAGAAAGTAAAATCAGATGATAATACCCAAAGATGAGGTCAGAGATATCTGGCCAGCAAAAACTACAGATGTCTACCACAAGTGAAGTCACCAAGTAGATTTACCCTTCAAAGATATAATAAGCTTTGGAAAATGGCAACTTTATTAAGGCATAATTTGTATACAATAGAAGTGAAATATCTTAAGTTGATGACTTTTGAAAAATGTACACATGTATGTAACCACCACCCCCAAAAAGTGTACATTTTCTTCTCCCCGGAAGTTCCTTGATCCCCCATTTGCAGTCAATCTCTCCAACTACTCCACTCCTGGAAACCATTGATATGATCTTCTAGTACTATTGATTAGTTCTGTTTTAGAATTTCTTATAAATGGAATAATAATCTAATATTTAAAATTTTTCATTTTATTTCTTACTAGCTTAACTATAAGCTTTTTTTAAATTACTTTTTTAGTGTTTCCTCTAAGGCTAATAATTTTTTTTTAAGATTTATTTATATATCTGGCAGTGCCAGGTCTTAATCGCAGCACACAGGATCTTTTAGCTGTGGCATGTGGGATCTAGTTCCTTGACCAGGGATTGAACCTGGGCCCTCTGCATGGGGAGTGCAGAGTCTTAGCCCCTGGACCACCCAGGAAGTGCCTAATAATATATATTCTTAACTTATCAATCTCTTTAGAGTCAATACTTCTCCACACTTTCCACTTTGAACTTTCTATTCAGTCCTTATCCCTACTTATCTGACACTTCCTACTTCACAATGAAGCAACTTTACAATAAAAAATTTACCAGTAAATTCACCTGCTCTTTTATGCTGAATCTGATTGTTGTCATATCCTTCCCTGGGACACTTATCACAGGCCCGTCCTTACATTTATTTTGTTCTGTTTGTAGCAGTTATTGTCTTTTAAGAAAATTATAAGAAAGAAAACAGTCTTTTATATTTTCCTGCTTACTTAACAACGCCTGACGGTCTTATCTTCCTTCCTGTAGATTTGACTATCTGGAAAATATTTAATACTCTATTAATTTACGTTCCTGCCAGTAGTAGCAGTGACTTTCCTGTATGCAAACTATAACAAGTTAGGAAACAAAATGGAAAGAAAGACTATAAAAGCACGGAAAACATAAACTACTGAATAAAGATTAAGAATAGAGAATAGGACTTTCCTAGTGGCGCAGTGGTTAAGAAACCGCCTGCCAGTGCGGGGGACATGGGTTTCATCCCTGGTCTGGGAGGATTCCACGTGCCTTGGAGCAACTAAGTCCGCATGTCACAACTACTAAACCTATGCTCTTGAGCCTAGGAGCCACAACTACTGAAGCCTGCAAGCCTGAGCCTGTGCTCCGCAACCAGAGAAGCCATCACAATTGAGAAACTTGTGCATAGCAACCAGAGCGTAGCGCTCCACCCACCGCAACTAAAGAAACCCAAGCAAAGCAACGCAGACCCAGTGTAACCAACATGGAAATTAATAAACTGATTAATTAGTTTTTAAAAAGAATATGTTCTTTATTCATTAAAATTTATAACTTACATAACTACAAAGAAATATGAATGGCCTATGTCAGAAAAGCCACAAAACAATATAGATGCAAAAGAGGCTTTTAATGAAAGGAGGGACATGTCTTATTCCCAGAGAGAAAGATGGTTGTGTAGAGATGTGATTTCTACTTTGCTCTCAACAATTCTATGTCATTTTTGTGGTCAATATAACATACATACTGGAATTTACCTTTAAAAAGAATTCATGTATTAATTACTGGTATATCTGATTTTGCTCCAGCAATCAAGTTTTATGTTTTCCTTTGTATATTCTTATTTTTTTTCTTTTCTCTGTGACTTTGGCTATACAGGTTTTTTAAAAATTTACTGTTATTTTTGCAGCACTGCATTCTATTTCCATTCTTCCTGTGGCAAATTTTGTCTTTTATAAAATAATAGTTTTTATTTTCTGATTATAAAAGACATACCCGTGAAAGAAAACTTGGAATAAAATAGAAAACTAGGGAAAATTTTACTATAATTCTACCATGCAGAGATAACCACTGTTAAAATCTTTAAACTTGTTTTTTCTTGAAATTACTTTTTTCCCTAAAAGCAAAGCACACTTTCTGTAACAATTTCAAGTTAAACAGAGGCACTGTATTTGACATTTTTTATTTTGTCTTGTCCAGTATCTATTCCTTCTTCTTCTGATAACAATACCCTGATTTTGGGGAGGGTATATATCTCCCCCACTTTCAGTTCATGTGTTTCAGATTGTACTGACCCAGCCCCTCAGCTCTAAGGGCTGGTACAAGACCCAGGTTTGATCAGAGTGATAATGACCCAGGCAAGCTAACACGAAATAATCATGCAGCTTTGGTTGAAATTACATATTGGGAAAAAGAGTTTCTTTTCTATT